>NW_027272442.1:350000-467500 GCF_040938485.1 Diadema antillarum | reverse complement strand
AATCAAGGCCTGTTCCTACGACGCTTCATTCCTGCTTCGATAACGCTGTTGGCCGCTTTATCTACGCTGTTCCTACGCTTTCCCAGACTCAATTATGCACGTCTTCCACTCTCGCCGCTCTAAAATCGAACGTAGCCGATACGCTGGAAAATGTTTGCCAGAACAGCAAAACTGATGATGATGAGGAGGACGCGTTGTCGTTGTCGCGAAAATGAAGACGAAGGAGCGCATATTTAAGAAGAAGAGATGCAAACAATAAAGAGAATAAAGCAAAACACTTTGGAGCTACTGTACGGGACCCCGTGCAGGATAAAATATCTGACTTTGGTATTTTGATATCCGATGGATACTACTTCCATTGCAAAAGACATTAGCCGTGACCCTTTTCGGCTGAATGAAACCAATGTGTGTGTGTGTGTGTGTGTGTGTGTGTGTGTGTGTGTGTGTGTGTGTGTGTTGTGTGTGTGTGTGTGTGTGTGTGTGTGTGTGTGTGTATGTGTGTAGGGGGCACTTTGGGGCTACCTGTCTGGGGCCCCGTATAAGGATAAAATAACTGGCTTTAGTGCTTTGGATATCTCTGATGAGTACTACTCCCGATTGCAAAAGAAAGTAGCCGTGACCCTTTTCAGCTGAATAAAATCAATGTGTGTGGGGGGGGGCGGGGGGGGGGGGGGGAGGGGGGAGGGGGGGTAAGGGGACAATTTGGGGCTACTATCTGTAGATTAGCCGTGACCCTTTTCAGCTGAATAACACCATATTTGTAGGGCCCTTTGGGGGCTACTGTCTGGGGCCCCATGCAGGATAAAATAACTGGCTTTGGTATTTTGGATTTCTCTGATGGGTACTAATTCCATTGCAAAAGAAATTAGCCGTGACCCTTTTTTCAGCTGAATGAAACTATTGTGTGAATATGTGTCTGGGGGCCCCATGCAGGATAAAATAACTGGCTTTGGTATTTTGGATTTCTCTGATGGGTACTAATTCCATTGCAAAAGAAATTAGCCGTGACCCCTTTTTTCAGCTGAATGAAACTATTGTGTGAGTATGTGTGTGGGGGGGGCACTTTGGAGCTACTGTCTGGGGCCCCGTACAGGACAAAATAACCTGGCTTTGGTGTTTTGTATGTCTCTGATGGGTACTAAAATGTACTTCCATTGCAAATGAAATTAGCCGTTACTCTTATCAGCTGAATAAAGTCAGTGTGTGTGTGTGTGTGTGTGTGTGTTTGTACGTAGGGCTTAAAAGGGGTGGGGCACTTTGGGGCTATTGTCTGGGGCCCCCGTGCAGGATAAAGTAGCTAGTATTGGTGTTTTGGATATCTCCTTCAATTGCAAAAGAAATTAGACGTGACTCTTTTTAACTGAATAAAATCAATGTTTGTGTGTGTTTGTACGTAGGCCTATGGGGGGTGGGGGCCCTTTGGGGCTACTGTCTAGGACCCCGTACAGGATAAAATAGCTGGCATTGGTGTTTTGGGATATCTCTGATGGGAACTTCTTCCATTGCAAAAGAGATTAGCCGTGACCCTTTTCAGCTGAATAACACCATATTTGTAGGGCCCTTTGGGGGCTACTGTCTGGGGCCCCGTACAGGATAAAATAGCTGGCATTGCTGTTTTCATGATAAGTACGCCCAAAGGAACAATATCCACCAACTTTTGTCCGTGACCCCCCTTCGGCTGAATAAATCCATTTTTCGGGGTCCCTTTTTGTGGTCCCTAGGCTTACGGTACAGGATGTGACTTGCCAGCAATTCATTTTATTGACCCTTGGCCACATCCTTACATGATGAGACTATCAAAAAGTGTGACCCTTTTCAGCTGAATAAATGTTCTGGGCCCCCGGTCTAGACGTGGTAACTTCCTCCGGTCGGGGTAACTTACCACGACCTCTTCCTCCAACCAAGATACTCCCGAGTTTTCTCAGGAGTATCTCGCTTCCACGACTAGCCGGTCGGAGTAAATTACCCGTGCGGACAAGCCCTCGGAGTATGACCTTACATACCTTACGACCTAGGTAAAACTTCCGAGGTCAAATCGCAATGTTGACATTTTGCGAGTACACGAGCGCGTGCAGTACAATTCTAACCTATAGCCGATCGCGACGAGGAAGCTATTATGGAAGTGTAGCGCTCAGAAATTCTCATCAACAAGAATGGAGAAGACAAATGCCGCTGGTGTGTTTTAGAATCTCCGTGTTTTAGGCTTAGACGTTGAATACATTAAAAATGCTCACAACTACTTAGTTTAATTAGTTTAATGCAGATATGCCCGCAGCACATGTTTAGCACCGAGGTGGGGGATGATCCATATTGGAAAATAATTATTATACTAAAAGTACCATCAACACACAGCCGAAGGTTTTTTTCTGGGAATTACAGGCACGCCGTAATAGGACACGCAACAACAGTCATCGTCAAGGAAACCCCCATCTATCGGTCTGCAGAGAAGATACATACATCAACCAACGCTGCACACTGATATTGGTCTGACGGTCCCTGACCAGTAGAAATCACTTTCGGACCAGTAACTTTTTTCAGGAACGGACAAGTAAAACATGGAAAAACTGGGTACCTATTAGTCTGACCTGTCTGTCAGATCAACAGAAAAAATGGTTAGTATGCAGCCCTGCATCAACATTTGAAGAGTTTGTTCGCAAAAGCCGATAAGTCCATTTTCATGAAAATCAACTGACATATACTGTGATATAAGGAATAATTGTCGATGAGAAGGCGGTCTAGAAATCCTTTCATCATCTCATCCACGGGGAAGAGCAACTTAATATCACCAACAGATTTCTTTGGAAGGGCATCAATCGTGACGTTCGTTCATGGGCCAACTACAGTGCAGACGCAGCAAATTCCTCCCCCACCGCACAACAAAGCACCCTTGCGCACCCCGTTCATATTTCCATTTTCTCACTTGTCAACATTTCACTGAGAATGTTTTCGTCAATGCTCTGACCATATCATATCCGCTCGTGGTCACACTAAAAATAATAACAATTTTACGACCCCCATGTCCACTCTGTTGTGAACACTCGTGTACCTCAAATTCTCAGCGAGCAACGTCACTCCTCCCGTCACCATAGCAACGCAAAAGTGAACATTATGCTTGACCAATTTCCTCCCCTCATCCACTCCTCATCTCGAAGAAGATTCTCGCTCCTGTAACAACTTCTCCAAGGAACAGTTTGTCAAAACAAATCAACAATAATTCACAACCGCTTATACTATTTGACAGCTTTCGACTTGAAAGCAGGATACAGGCCCGTAGCCAGGATTTTTCAAGGGGGGGTGCGGTCACTAAAAAATGGACCTTCGGTACCAATACCAATGATCACACACACACACACACACACAATTATATATATATATATATATATATATATATATATATATATATATATATATTCTTTGGACGACCGAACTACAAAAGTTGTATAAGAAATTTGCGCGCGAAGCGCGCCGCAAATTGTGAATTTTGACTGTTTTAATGACGTTTTAAAGTCTCGAGGAAATTTGTATTTTTGTCTGTTGCATGCAATCGCGTTACGGTATTTCATCTAGGAAATAGTAAAAAAAAACTCATTTTGCCAGGAAGTTGCAAAGTTTAATTGTGTTCGAGACTCTGCGCGCGTAGCGCGCCGCAAAATTGAGAATAGTGATTTTCCTGGTGTTGTTTTAACTTTTATTTTTTCTATTGTATACCCCGCGTTAGCAGGCCTGAAGCCAGGATTTTTAAAGGAAGGGGGGATTGCGTTAATTAACAAAACGGTCCTTTGATACTGTCCCGGGAGGGGGTAGCGACAATTAAAAGGTGGACACCATGCTCATACATGGACTTTTCAAAATGGCCCCTAAACGAGTAATGATCATATGATTTTTGGGGGCCTTAAAAACAAGTATTCCTTAAAATGTTTCCTGCACCCTAAAGAAGTACTTCATCATGATTGAACAATATACAATTTTCCCAAATTTCGGCCTTTTTGATACCCTTTGATTATATACGCTCGTACATCACACTTTCCATCTAATCCGTGAGAAAAAACGACCCCTATTACGCGTTTTCTTTAGCGAGTATGGCCACGGTGTCCACCTTTCAGTTGGAGTTTTCCATCCCATTGGATGCTGTTTGGAAGAAGAAACATTCACTTTACTATACAGTTAATCAGCCGTTGGTATGCGAGTTTGTCAAAAACGAAAATAAATAAGAAAATTTTTAAAACAAAATGAATTGTAAATGTGAACCATTTATATTTTGCCTCCTTGTGGTAGGATATTTCCAGCATTTCCGAACTTTCAAATAATCATTTTAGATTTGATAATATTAAAGGTAGTAGATCCGATTCGCAAACATCTCCAATATCAGTCAAATGTCATATTAACCATCATGCTAAGAAGGTTTTCTTTGTGAAATTTGGAGGTCAGTGAAATTCAAAAATTAAACATCCGTTAGCCATTGGAAGAAGTTGAGTGCAAATTCAGACCTCAGGCTTAGTGCTCTGATGTTATCCTATTTGATTTGATCTGTCTTACTGTGCACACTAAGATACATACTGGAATGGTTATTTCTTATTTATTAAAATAATTATAGTAGCATATTTGGTTACTAGCTGTCTCTAAGCATTTTCGAATTTGGGCTGCAAAGAGATCCACTACCTTTAAGTTAGAAGAGAGATAAGTGAATAATGATAAAATAAACAAACAAAAAAGAATGAGTTTCTTTTGTAATACTATCTGACAAACTTTTTACTTTACCATTTTACTTCATAGCTCAGCACTTTCCATTCTCTCTCATACCCTCTTACCCATTACATTTAAATGAAATACAACTAAAATGAGTTTGCGTGCCTGCATAATACTCTTTGGAAATTATAAGTGAGAGTGTTCTTAGGTTTTGGCTCACTTTAAAATGAGAACCAATAGAACTGTCACAACATGAGAAAATGTATAAGTAATAATCAACAGAACATGTCCGAATTTGGCCTGCAAAGAAATCCTCTACCTGTAAGTTAGAAAAGAGATTAGTAAATAATGATAAAATAAACAACAAAAAAGAATGAGTTTCTACCGCCGTATCCAGAACAGAGCCTGAAACGGTGCAGGCTCAAGAAATCGTTTGTACTAATACGTCTTGAAGTACTGTGTGATACTGTTGACTCAGACTTCTACAAAGCTGTAAGTAAGAATTTTAACCCAATCCGGCTCATTACCTGTGTTTTTTATGAAAAAGATGAATAAAGAATGTAAATTAAATAACGACGCGTCACAATGCAGTCTAACGCTCTCACAATGTTATCATACATAGGGTTTTTCCCTGACTGTTTTTACTCCGGAGCTCTTGCAATATTCAGGCTTTTGTAATACTATCTGACAAACTTTTTACTTTACCATTTTACTTCATAGCTCAGCATTCTCTCTCATACCCTCTTACCCATTACATTTAAATGAAATACAACTAAATTGAGTTTGCGTGCCTGCATAATACTCTTTGGAAATTATAAGTGAGAATGGTCTTAGGTTTTGGCTCACTTCAAAATGAGAACCAATCGAACTGTCACAACATGAGAAAATGTATAACTAATAGAGAACTGGAGTAAGACAGGCCTTTCATTTTGTTTTGTCTCTCCTGATCGTTCGTAAGAAATGCTAATTCATGACCACCTTTTCACAATTTGATTGGAGCATGCATTCATAATGGAGAATAGTTGACATAATAATCTATCCCCAGGCATTATCATGCCAACATGTACTTATATGTACATGTACTATATCTTTGTGAGACGTAGATATAAAATGTCTCAGGTTTTCGATTATAGTAATTTCGAGGAAATTTCTTTAATTTTTATCATATGTGACCGTGCACCTAAAAACGAACATAAAGTCGCACACACTGATTTTGCGTGAGGACTGAAAATAAGTGAAGTGGGTCAACCTAACCGAACTTGACTTTTTCATATTTTCTGAAAGAGAGGGTCTTCCTTTACATTATGCTAAAATTTGGTATCATAAAATGGGCAGGAATTACTTTGTTTTTTAGCAGTTTATCTCGAACATTTTTTGGTAGAATAGTGTGGTTAGGTGTGTCTTTAGAATCCCTTTTTCATTTCTGAAAAACCTTGTCCACACTCTTCACTTTCAACTGATAACTTTTGAAAAGATAGTGTTACCGCTTTGAAAGTTGGCATTGATTATGGACAGAATGTGTTAATGAGGCATGCTTAATTTCAGTTTAATCTGATAATCCCTTCATTGTTGTTACTCTGGTGGTTTACTTCCTGTTTTTTTGTCTCATTCATCGCACAGCCAGCACGGTTTGGTAAAGATTAATCTCTTGAATAGACACTGTACTTTAATAAGAGCCTCTTTACTCAGTTCACACTTTTCCTGAGTTTGTGCTTTCTTTCCAATATTTAGATAGGTTAGGAGAGTCCATTTGATTTGAGTTATACATCATTTTAAAGCTTAAAGTGTGCTCTTTCAGAATATGGTCTTAACTAAAAATTCATGTCTGGCGACTTTTTGTTTGTTTTGAGGTGCAGGGTCACATTATATGTAAACTTGAGGCTATTAGATTTTCATCCACTTACCTCTGTTCCTGTGAAAAAAATGCAAGTGTCAACCTCAATGTCATCCACGAATCGCACGTACTCGGGCGGCCAGTGGAAAAAAAAAAACACCGGTCACACGCGCCAAGGGCCATGGCATGCAGTGCCAATATAATAATAGCTCGCACAAATTGATACATAACATTTGTGTTTGTGTGCATGGGGACGATCCGATGGTTCATACAACAAAAGGGTTTCGTACAATTATTTTTAACATTGTTAAACGTACTCTTCCACATTTACGTAGCATATAATGTGTCTTTATATTTATTTGGATTGTTATCTTGAGAATTGCTAAAAACCGTTATTATGAAAAAGTGGACCTTTCAGATTTTTTTTTTTTTTTTTGGGGGGGGGGGGGTGCGTACGCACCCGACGCACCCCCCCCCCCCCCCCCCCCCCCCTGGCTACGGGCCTGGGATACGTCAAGTTGCAAACGCACTGTCTTCTCACTGAACATCATCTCGCTCTCCAAACATTGGATTCGCGAATTCTCTCTCTCTCCTTCTATCCGTATCTGTTTCAAAATTTCATCTTTAATTTCGCCTTCTTGTGTAGTACCACCCATCAAATTCTCATTGTGCGATTTCTACCTTATTTACGGTTATCATTATTTGTGTCGCGTTATGTTCACATCATGTCTTACCTATAAACATAGGAAAAGTACAATAACTGAACTTTTAAAATCGGAGGACCACTTTAGTATCATCGGCATAAAGTATGAATTACAAAATGGACGGATTTTGTCGAAACTGGTCTAATACATTTTATATGAAAGGCACATCAATGGATGACAGTGAGCAAGAATAAAATTCGTCATGGCTATGAACATCGTATGTAGAAAATATAATTATGAGGTTATAAATCATTTGACAGAGCAGTTATTTCAAAAATTCCTAAGCCAGAAATGAATAATGCGCTACCTTTGGAGGTTTTGTCCGAAATGGGTCGAAAACATTTAAAGTAAAGGGTACATTAATGAAGAAAAAATATAGAATGGTTATAGCTATTAACATCCGATATCATCCAATAGGTAGTAATCACATTAAATGTACAATAACCATAATGTGATAAATAATCATAATATATGATCATTATAGACCAAAAATTGCAAAAAAAAATGCACACACATATCACTATCTCCATTTACTAATATATATACGTTCCAAGAAATTCTCATACGCAGAAATGTTGAACAGTTTCAGACATTTTTTAGATAGAATGTATGTATCATGTAGTCAATTGTATACTCACATTTTGGACACCCAATCATCATGATATCCTTGATGGCAAAGAATACAGAACATATCCCTATTATGGAATTGTCATCCGAACTTGTAACTCAAGCAAACACTTAATGCACTCGAACAACTCCGGAGACATCTGTCTCATCCAAATATTGATGTCTAGAAGTTCTTTTGAAATGCAGAGAAAGATCGCGTTAGAATTGATTGGATGACCGTAAACATGGTGATCAGTGCACTGAGAAGTACAAGCTATGCCAAACGCTTACACGCGAAGGTATAGAGGATGCAATGACAGTGGTATTTCATTGGTCGAAGTTAACTGAATAATCGTAAACAACGCTCTGGGAAGTGCAATCCACGCCGGCTGCCTTTCAAACGCGAATGTTGACTAGAGGATCAAATGATAGGAGCAGTCTGTGCCATCCCATTGGTTAAAGCTGACTGGATAACAGAAAACACTGCATTGAGAAGTACAAGCCACGCCCAATGCATTCAACACACCAAGGTAGAGAGGCTCCAGTGATAGTAGCAGTTGCATCGCATTGGTTGATTTTGAAGCTTATGGGAATATTACAGTATAAGAATAGTAGAGTTCGTGGACTCTATACCGGGTGTCCCAAAAAAAGCGGAACGGTGGATTTTCAGTACCTTGCGTTATAAAAGTGATATATTTTTTGACATCATTAGAAAGAGCATCTTCCGCAGAAGACATTGATACCAAAATTATCAAATTTGGTTTACTACTTTTTATTCTACGCCAATTTCTGAAAATGCAGTCATTGTCAAATTTCGCCGGATTTTTGCGACTTATGAGATAATAATTTGAGTGCGACACGCGATCCATACGGTGAATATTGTGTAAGCTCGGTGACCCATGTCAACAAAAGATACAGTTTACATATTGGGCACGGGCCAGGAAAAAACAGTGTGTGTGTGTGTGTGTTTGTGTGTGTGTGCGCTCCCAATATGAAAGTTGTATCTTTCGTTGACATGGATCAACGAGCTTACACAATTCACCGTATGGAACGCGTGTCGCACCCAAATTATTATCTCATAAGTCGCAAAAAATTGAAAATGACTGCATTTACAGAAATTGGCGTAGAATAAAAAGTACAGAATCAAATTTAATGATTTTGGTATCGTGGTCTTTTGCGGAAGATGCTTTTTCTAATGATGTCAAAAAAATATATCACTTTAAGAACGCAAGGTACTGAAAATCCACCGTTCCGCTTTTTTTGGGACACCCGGTATATCGTTGAGCGATTTGTCAAAGTTCGTATGGCACTCCTAGTGCCACCGGGATACGTGCCTGTTGGACCAGTTTTAGCCTCATCTTAAGCAATAATCAATGCAAAACATTTAGGAACGTGAATTGGTGAAATCGACAGAACATTTTGACACAATTCCTGGTTTTCATGAAAATACATCCAACTCAAAACTCTTCTCGGATACGAAATGACACAATAGAAGAAAATGTACATTGCATACATGCGCTTACATTTTTCATACAATTTCAACAAGTGAGATGTTCAGATGTTTTGAAATAAATTTTCCTTCAAATTCTGTTGAATGCTTTTCGATACAACACACTAATTTAAGCTATGATCTAAAGATAAAGTGATTAGTTACTTTTGTGACTATCATGTGTTTATCCAACACAGGACTATCTGTGCAATTTCCAGTGTAAACGCGACACTGAACAACTGCTGAATCTTTCATGCTTTTAGGCTTTTCTGGCATCAAACTTGTTTTAATCATGTAATTAATTGAGTGGTAGAAGGCTTCACGGTGCACCACGTATTCTTTCTGGAGAAAACAATGCTTGCCGAAACGTCGGAATTGGGTAGGCCCTTTCCAGGGCCACTCACATACTCCAGAAAGAATACGGGGTGCACCGTGAAGCCTTCTACCACCCAACGTTCTACCACCACGGAAGCCTTCAAACATGTAATTAATTATCTCAATGGATTCCCCCATGCCTCTAAAAGTGGTGTATTTGTCCCTGTATGTTGTGTAGTTCGAAAGTTATGGAAATAGATTGCTTTAATTGAAAATCCAAGATGGCTGGCAATATGACACGTTTTGTTTTTTGTTTGTTTGTTTTGTTTTTTGTTGTTTTTTTTTTTGGGGGGGGGACACACCTAGGGTAATAAAAATGCAAATTAAAAAATATTTAATATATGCTCGGAGGGGGCATGGGGACCCCCGTTCCTACCAGACTATATGAATGACAAGTCCTACTTGATTTCAATATCTGCATCTCAAATCAGATTTTCAAGGCAACTTAACAGTGATACAATTTCAAACATAACTTTCAATTACAGTTTTATAGAATTTCACTTTAGATGGAGTATTTACCAGCAGTACTCTAAATAAAGTTCGTTCGTTTTTTACGTAGGCCTATTTATTTTGCTTTTCAACTCAAAGCAAAAGGAATTACATATTAGTGACAAATTTAAGCAAAACATAACCAACTGACAAAGGAGCAATACAAAAGTGCACTTTATACTATATGCATAAAAAAAGCTTGTAAAATATATATAGTTACATGTAATACAGATAAGGCAGTACAATTAAATATGATTCAATATAAGGAAGCAGAAAACCGTCAGCATAAGCATAGCTTGACTGGGCTGATAGCCTCATTGGAAGATATAGCTCCAACAAAAAGAACAGTTTTATTTTTCTAATTACCATAGTATGCTTTAGAAGGAAAAAAAGAAGAAGATATGAATGAGTGCTGTGCGAATGCAGTAGGTGTGTTGAATGTTTGTAAAGGGCCGATATGATATGTAATCATTCTTCAATATGTCAACACAATAACACTGTTGAATTCAGAAAAAAATAAACAAAATTATATCAATTGTGAAATTTTACGATTGTCAGTCTACGCCATTATCCGTAAGCCCCGTGTGCCTTTTTAGGCTAGTGTCGGCTTCGTGGGATGACCTCTTTAAATTTTAACAGTAACAACAAAAGCAACAAACAAGCAAACAAACAAAACAAAAACGTAGAAACCACGATTGCGTATCTCCGTAGACAATCATTCTTCCGGCTAACTTTTTTGCTATAATATTTTCGTCCTTACCCGATTGATATCGTGTTATATTACTGCGTTATAACTGTATAATGTCACACATTTCTTAAAAAGAGACTGTACAGTACTGGTTGAGGTGGGGATTTAGGTTTATAACATACCTAAGTGAGATATAAAATGAGAAACCTCTTATGATATATGTAAGATCGTGTAATTTTAAGAAGGATTCAACGTTTATCTGATTATTTATTTATTTGATTTGATTTATTCGAAAGGGCTGAGATATCCAAAAACGTGATAATACTAAAAGACGACAGGCCATGCCTTTTGTTGGATCTCTTTCTTTCACGTTGTTTTTGGATATCTCAACCATTTCAAAACCGATTTTCATCAAATGAACTTTCGATACCCCTAAGAATTGCATGCTCTTTGACATCTCATAGAGTGGTTTCTGAATATCTCGCAAAACGTTAAAAGCTAAATCCTCACCTCATTCAGATCTGTTCACACGCTTTAAGCATGTACTTCATTATGTGTGTTATAAAGCAAAATATTGGACAGTTATGCAGGTATAATTATGATAAAAGGTACACACCTTGGTGTGTTACCAAACTAATTGACTCCCAATGCAGGGTAATGAAGAAACAGAGAGAGAGAGAGAGAGAGAGAGAGAGAGACTCGGCGAAAGAGAGAAAGTAATAATGGTAATTGCCGGAGATATTTAATTATGAATTAGAAAGCTGTTGAGAGCGGTTGCCATATTTCATTTAAATTTGTACGTGACAAGTTTAACATAAAAAGAATTATATTTCGGTGCACTTTTATAGTGTTGAATTTGTACCATGCATTGCTCATAAGTATAGGCTTTAGTGGAGTTATACACCAACTCTGTCAGTCATAGATGATGCGATTCATTGCCGATGCATAATCCGAAGTTTGAGAGTTCTTGTTAAGAAGTGAGCACCCTTCGAATTTCTTTCGTATATAGGTTATTAATGCTATTCTATACTGTTTTGATAATGACTACAATAAATATCAACAGGACTTTGTACAAACCTTCCAAACAGTGAAGATCAACCAAATACACAGAATTACACAAGGGAAAAGGCAATTTTCAATTTGCTAGAGCGCATGTTCAGTTAAATTATTGATCTGTCCAAACTACACTTAAAAAGAAAAAAAATAGCTTCAACCTTTACGTGTGACACAGTTAAACTTTAGAATCCGTAAAGATGCAACTTTACAGTGCTCACTGGTCTGAAAGGGGCAAAGTTGCACCCATAAATTGTGTCGCACGTAAAGATGCAAAGTTGCAAATAACATTTACCCGATAGTATAGAAAAATACATGAGAGAACGATATATGAAAGCAAACAATACGCCGCACAAGCCAACCGATTGAAGCCCACGTCACACAGTGTCGTACTTTATTGTATCGTAAGCTATTGTTCTAGGCGATAAGCACTCATGTCTTATGAATAAAGAATCCATCTTGATTTCAATTTTTGCATCTCAACTCATATTTTTCAAGATAGCTTAAAGTGATATAATTCGAACACAGCTTTCAATTACATTTTAGAGAATTTCACTTTGGGTGAATCATTACTATTATAGCACTGGAAACTAAGTTTATGGTTGTCAGTGTACGCCATTATTATCCGTAGCCCCTTAATGTAATGACGGTCATCTGGGTCTTCTTTGTTATAGTCTAATGTCGGGCTCGTGGGATGACCTCTTTGAAATTTGTTTGCAGTACATTGAAGGGTCTACCGAGAAACTTCCTTTGCTATAGTGATTTTTCAGGATGATGAGTTTGTCTGGGATATTTTTAGATCAAAGTGTAGAGTATTCGATCGCAGGAAAGAATGTACTATATTCCATAAGAGCAGCTTCCACGGTCAGCATTGTGGTTTTGAAACACACACAAGACAACAACAGCAACAAACAAACAAGTAAACAAACAAACAAACAGGCAAAAAAACAAATAAAAGTATCAACCACAATCTTGTATGCTCCTTTATTATCGTACTTCCATTTCCATTTTTTCATTTTTGTTGTTACCCAACTGAAATCATGTTATTACACCCTTATTTATGTCACACATTTTTTAAATGCATAATGTGAATATTTTAAAGCTTAACGTCGACAGTTCTGCAGGAATATGTCCAAAGAGGCACATTTTGCTGCTTTGTCACTATTTACGCCACGATTGAAATCGTAGTCTCTGTTGTGAAGCAATTGCAGTGATCTTATCAGATCGTATCAGATCATGTCAGATCCATAGGTCAATCGTGGCAATTGCGTTAATCATAAAAGAAAAATGGACGTTCAAAATATCATTTTCTACGATCACCACGATCAACTTTTGATCGTGATCATCGTAACAGATTGTCTTGAAACGTATCAAAACGTAGCGAATCTCATGAAATTGTGCTTCTAAATTGTGTTGATCCGGATCGACTTTTTAACATCCCTTCCCTTTGTATTGTTGTAAGATTGTATGTGCTTTTTAGTAGCATTATTTGTGAGTTATACATAACAAGATTGTTTTAAAAAGCGTATTATTATTAGTGTTGTATCAAAATTATTACTATTTTCCACAGACACACAAAGGAGAAGTTCCTCGCAATCAAAATGGGGTAACTTTTGTAACTAAATACTGGAAAAATGTAAGTGGTATGTCAGCACGTATTGAATAATGTCAGTATGAGAATGACAATGATTTCCTGTTTCTTATATCAAATGCAAATGATTTTTGTAAGTTAGACTGTTTGAAATTAGCATTCGTGACTATATCGCATCTAGTAAAGCGTGCCAACACGTATAGTCTCGCATCAAGTCGTATCCAAACGTGAAATTTCAGATGTGTTGTACAAAACTTTCACAATCAGTCACGAATATCCAATCGTGGACAATTAAGGACTTATCGAACTGGAGGAGCTTAAAGGGATCGTATAGTTTGGGTTGAGACCTAATCTCAGGTTTTTCACATCTTTTGGTGAGATAATGAGAAACCTCTTATGAAATATGAAAGAGCATGTAATCCTATAAGGAATTCAAGGTTTATTTCATGAAAATTGGTTTTGAAATGGCTGAAATCTCCAAAAAAGAGCGATTCTGATAAAATGTGGGACCCACATTACGATTGCTTTGTTTAACTTTGTTTGAGGATGTTTCAGTCATTCCAAACCCGATTTTAATCAAATAAACTTTGAATTCCTCTTAAAAGATATGCTCTGTACTATAATCATAAGTGTTTTCTTGGTATCTTGCAAAAAGTTTAAAGCCCAATTCTCATCTCCACCAATACTGTACAATCCCATTAAAGCGGGGCCCCCACTATCGTACGATCTATTACGACCGCCACGATTGGACATTCGTAACTGATTGTGGAAGTTTCGTTCAACTCATCTGAAAGTTCACGTTTGGATACGAGGTTATGCGAGTCAATACGTGTTGCTTCGCTTGGATGCGATATAGTCACGATTGGTCTATTTTGAGCAATGCGATCTGTCACGATCTGGTCTCCCGTTTAAATACGATCTGCTAGGATTGTCCCGATTGAGTCCATAATTGGTTCCGTTCTACCACTATACGATCGGGATCCCCGATTTGCTGCATGCAGCTACGTTCTCACACGTTCCAATACGCATACCGCGAGCCAATGCGGGCTGTTGAGATAAGATACGATATCTTTCACGATCGGGATCAAAAGCGACCCCCATTGTGCGATTGGACCCGAATGGGAATATTATATTTCGGCTGACGATGGATTTCATTGTTTCCTCAACTTCTGCAGACTGATTAGGCCTACTATCCTCAACCATAATGAATTCCTCTACAAACTGCATTTGTTTTGAAGATGGAAGCTTTTCTCATGGAATTTGAAGAGACTATACTTCATTGGGCGCGTGTACGGAAAATAGGGGATATTTTGAGTGAAAAGAACTCGTAGCCTGGCTTTGCGGACCCGTGGACAGAGTTTCAGCCGAAGAACCTGCCTTGGAAATATGATGGATGACAGGGTATAGCTCACTTATCCAGGTTAGTGAAGATGAAATACCTCATTTCTCTCAGCTATTTTACAGAATTTTGTTGGAAATTTGAATTTTAACACACGTCTCTATGGCGAATTATCTAAACTTGTGAGCCCTTTACGGTCTTCTCAACGAGCACAGTCTACTGACAGCGCCAGGGCAGTTACTAAGGAGCTCAGCAGCACACTAAACGCCGGATGCATGTACTCGAGGAAGCGAATGAAGAGAGAGAGAGGGGAGGGGGAGGGGTTTAGGAGGTGTAAAAATTGTCTCCGTTACCTTACTATTATTGATGGCGGTGTTTGGACATCAAACTCACAAGGCAATTTAGAATACCGTCATAAGAATTATGATTTGCGCTGTTATTCAGACCTTATTACGTTAAAAAAATATAGGGACGGTATCTTTTTATCTTCTATGGTAATTGACAACAATTTGTGCTAAAAAATTACACGAATAATAGACCTACTAATGTTCTGACTTGTCATGCACAGTGGAAAATGAGTGCACGAGATTATTAGCTTCCTCACTTCCACTCCCTCCCCCTTTCTCCCTCTATCTTTCTAACATGAACACATAATGAACAATATATATTTGTTATGATTTATATATACATAATACGTATACATACATATAATTATATATATATATATATATATATATATATATGTATGTATGTATGTATATGGATAGATAGATAAATAGTGATAGATAAAGATATATAGATATGGATATAGATATAAGTATATCGAGCTTTACCTGTTACGTACGACAGTGTACGAAGTGCTAATTAGGCAGTAATTACGACGAAAGCATTATGTTTTTAACTTGGTTATAATAAATCTCAGGGAAAACGTTTTCAGACTATGTTACTATTCATTTTGGTGAAGTCTCCAAGCAACATTATTGTGTAACCTGTGCGTAAAAATTACAAGCATTTTTCGTTTTTCTCTTGACACTCAATGTGAAAAGTTAATGCCAATTCGACGTATATAAATCAATGCATTATCAATATAGGCCTATAGAAATAAAAATAGTATATATATATATATATATATATATGTGTGTGTGTGTGTGTGTGTGGGTGGGCGGGTGTGTGGGTGCATACATTTATGATATAGCCATAATCTGCACTGTATTATGAAAATCAAGAAATCAAGACAATAACATGTGCATGTACAGTGGGTCTACATGACTTTATTCAAGCTGTCACAAATCTCACTATTACACTGCAAAGTTTGACAAAGTGTTGTATGGAGCAATTTAGATATACTAGACATTCACCACAAGATATCATTTTACTTCTATTACTAAAACTTTTTTCTAAAACAAATTGTTGGCAGTACAAGTACGCCTCTAGTACATATCGTCGGGTGAGAACCAGAAGGGTTTATCACAATCATTCATGGAATTAAATTAATTGATGAAACGTATCACGTCATGGTGTCAATATTGAATCATTCTCATTTTTAGTAAAATGTTAAAAATCAAAACCGCAAGGTGCTATTTTACCCGATATTTGGAACAATGCTCATAAATTTACCCACTTTTGATTAAATAAAGTTATCATTTTATAAAGATGGATCGTTTCGCTTTGTATTTATGCTTAAAAAGATTCAATGGTTTTGATTAAGACCTAGTTTCTCTTTTCTAACATTTCTTTTTTTTTCGACTGAATGAAAATCAATCCTGAAAGAGAATTAAAGAGGAATATAACGTTTATTTGCTGAAAATTGGCTTTGAATAGCTGAGATATTTAGAATAGATCGATCATAATGAAGGATGAGACCCATCTCTTATAACGATTCCTTTGTTTTACTTTTCTTTTGGATGTCTCAGCCATTTCAAAACCGATTTTCGTCCAATAATCTTTGAATTCTTCTTAGAATGGTGCCCACACTTTGCTTTGTACTATATTATGAGTGACATCTTGGTATCTCGCAGAAAGTTAAAAGCTCAAAATCCTCATATCCACCAATACCATTATCATCCCTTTAAATCTTAGAACCTGATAATGCCCTTCTACTTCTCAGCTGACGATATATGTAACTTTTTACTCACAACCGGCATATTTCAAAACGCATGCAAAATTACACACTGTACGATACTTTTGTGTCTTTTTTTTTTTGTTAAATGATGTACTGAATCACGATCAAATTCTGGTCTACAACACGTCGGAGAGATACATGAGAGTTGAGCCACCTCATCAAACTTGGTTACATTTCACAGATGCAGCACGTGTGCCCTCTGTTGGTAGTGCTTATTAACATCGCTGTCACTTCAGCCCGAGCAAGCAGAGGTGGTACAGCACAACAAAGACACAGGTCAACCCCCCCCCAAAAAAAAAAAAAAAAAATCAAAATCAAAATCAAAATCAAAAGACCGCAGAAAAATGAATTCCTGAGTTTCAGGTATTAAATTTTCTATTTTAATACTCACATAACAGCAATTGGTTAGTCAGTGATTATGTGTAATATTGTTCCCATTTTCCGGTAGTCTTTTGTCACAGAATTTGCCCGATTTCCATCCTTATATATGGAAATAAACGGAACAAAGAAATTTTCATAACCTCTGAGAACTGTTGGCAGGCTGTAACTCATACAAGATGAAACGGAGGAAACAATGTGCATTCAGTTAACTCAAATATTTTAATTGTCTATAACTGTGAGTCTTGCGTTTTACAGCAAATTATAAAAAGAGAAAAAAAACGAACATAAATTATTCCTGCTCAGTGGCTTTCTGGCTCTTAGGACTTTATTATGTTTAACTTAGATTGGACTTATTTCACCTCGAATGGCTGTCACGGGTGTACGTTGCGTGACGATGGCTTATGACGATGACAATGCAGGTCGATGACGATGTCGGTCGACGACGGGGCCCCGTTACGCTGGTGCTGGGATGGACTGTCGCGTGGTCTGTCGTAGCAACTCTTCGCGATTGCCGTTCGCGTGGTCGCTCTCCCGACGGACGTCGTAGCGGTGTCTCCTCAGCATCCAGGAATGAAGTCCGGTCGACAGTCTATGCTCCCTTACTGCCTCGGAGCTGGTCGACAGTCTACGCCCTTATGCACCTGCCTCTTGCAGTGTCAGTGGGCCCTTGACCCTTCGGGAAACCCGGAAACCCTTCAAATATTAAAATATTCAGATCACTTACAGCCAGAGCACTTGAGCACATTCATATTATCCTAATCAACGTTCAAATTACCTCATTATAAATATACAAATGTATCTCAGCTCATGCAACCATAAATAACAACCATTCTATATTCTATATCACATGTTAACTGGAACATTTATCACAATTCACTCTCAATTCGGATATCCATTACACAAACGAATTATGCCAATTGAATACATAAACATTTCAAAATTAATGCACTTACCACTATCTGTGGGTATCTCTAGTTTATACTGACTGGGGTGGCGGCCCCTGTCACCGTTACCGAGTGGCCATTCTCATACCATGTGTCACGGAGACAGCACCACAGCGTGATGTCCCCTTCAAGGCCTGATGTCATACTGCCGCTCCTTGCCACACATAGCACTACCGTGGCTCTACCGAGAGCGGTCTGGAATGTCTTCCATTGACATGTTAAAAAGTTTGCATCAATTTACATACTTAAGTGCTTATTTACAAATTCCATGCAAATTGACCTCAGTGGAGGAGAGCGTCTGTCACTCCACTCGTGACAAATAACCCCCCATTTAAGATGACAGTCGCTCTGAAACAATAGCCATTTCTCTAATAAAAATCAAATGTCTGTAGCAGGTAAGTACTTTCTCACCATTACTCTTCTAAATCAAAAGCATTATACCCCTTATAACAATTCACTGCTTCATAACTTCACTTGTCGTGATACATGACAGACTACTGTTCCAAATGTCGGCTGCTGTCCATGGAGACAGTTTATATGTGCATTCTATCGAACCAACAAACTCCACAATATACTATACAATCTGATTTACTCAGTCAATTGGATAACATATAAACGTCATCATATTATCTCTTTTAACACTCTTTTGCATTATTATACCAGCCACAGTTCAATAATAAAATTACCTTTTTTTGCACCGCACAATACAAAATTGACACTTTCGGCACAATTTAAACAGACTCTTCTTGTTGGCCAGTATAACATTGGAGAATATTAAGATACCTGTGCTAATCGCATATTGTGCGCATTAGCTGTTGCTACAAAATAAATGTAATGTGCAAAACCTTCTTATGCACGGTATTTACCGGGGTGTCTGATTCAGAGCAGTCAAATAATTTCAGAGATGTATGAGTCAACTGCGTATCTTACCTCATACTCAGCATATATAATTTGTGTAATGCTGTAGCTTTCCAATATACCTCCTAGCATACAATGTATATAACGATAAATTCATTGCAAAATTACATTCTGATTAACCCACATATAATAGAGATAACATGGGCTGTTTACTCCTCTACTTCTACTCAGTAGGGCATCTGCTGAGGTAATCAGCCCCAACATTCTCTGAGCCCTTGATTACCTGTACACGATACTGATATGCCTGCAGTGCTAGCGCCCAGCGCATGACTCTTGGATTTTGCATTCGCGCGTGTGTTAGATGAGCAAGCGGGTAGTGGTCAGTTTGCAGCTGGAATGCTCGGCCATACAAAAAGTAAGAGAACTTTTTGACCGCCCACGCAAGAGCTAGACACTCGCGCTCTACGATTGGGTATACGCGCTCGCGCTGCAGCAGTTTTCGAGAAGCGTAGCTGATGGGGAAGTATTTCCCCTCGCTTTCCTGCATCAGCACAGCGCCGAGTCCCACATCGGATGCATCGGTCCGTAGAACGAACTCCTTGTCGTCATCGGGTAGTCTTAGAATTGGGAAGTCGACTAGTCTGTCTCGTAGTGTGCAAAATGCTTGCTCATGGGATTCGTCCCATCTTATCTTGTCAGGCTCATTCTTCTTCGTCGCGTCTGTGAGGGGAGCAGCGATCGTGGACATGTTTGGAATAAACTTCCGATAATATCCCACGAGCCCCAAGAATGCTCTCACCTCCTTCTTGGTTGTCGGTCGCGTTGTCGCCATCACCTTCTGGATCTGTTCTGGGGTAGGTTTCATCTTTCCTTGTCCTACGATGTGTCCTAGGAACTCCACGGACTTACACGCGACATGACACTTTGTCGGTCTCGCTGTAAGGTGAGCCTGTCGCAGTCGGAGGCAGACTTGTCGGATGTCATTCAGGTGCTCCTCCCATGAGGAACTGTAGATCAGAATGTCGTCGATGTAATGGACGACATGGGGCAGGCCTTCCAGCAGAGCTCTCATCATCCGAGTGAACACTGCTGGGGCATTTACTAGCCCGAATGGTAGTACCTTGAACTCGTACTGGCCGTCTGGCGTGACAAACGCGGTCTTCTTCCGGTCTTCTTCGACCACGGGTATCTGCCAATAGCCTTTGGCCAAATCGATCTTGGTGAAGAACTTTGCATTTCCTATCTCTGCCATCAGTTCTTCGATGTTTGGGATTGGTTCGTTGTCGACAACTGTCTTGGCGTTCAACTTCCTATAGTCGACGCAGAAGCGATTCTTCCCGTCCTTTTTCTTTACAAGGACCACGGGGGATGCGTATGGCGATGTCGACCTTTCGATCACTCCCATCCTCAACATGGTGTTGACCTCCTCTCTGATGGTCTCCTTCAGTGACCGGGGGACTGGGTATGGGCGAGAACGTATCGGCTCGTTCGTTTTCAGTTCGATGGCGTGCTCGATGATGTCGGTCCGTCCTGGGACATCGGTCATGACATCCGAGAACTCCAGCAAGAGGGATTTTACCTCCTTCATTTTCTCCTCGTCTAGCTCGTCACTGCACTTCACGTCATGCACGCTTTCCGACGCTTCGATGGAGGGAAATGAGAGGGGCACCGATCCGTCATCATCTACCTGGTCGTCCACGACACTGACGTAGTTCGCCTCCAGTTGTCCCTGGTTTTCGCTCTCGACATCGTTGACTTTCTCGTCTTCTCTCCCAATGTACCGTTTCAGGAGATTGGCGTGGTAGGTCCTTTCCTTACCATTCACTAGCAATCGGTAATCGTCTCTGGCAATTCGCTGCACGATTTCGAATGGACCTCGCCATTGCATTTGCAGCTTATTCCGCGTCGTCGGTAACAGGAGTAGCACTTTGTCGCCGCACTCGAAGCGTCTCTCCTTCGTCTTCACGTCGAAGTGTTTCTTGTACTTCCTTGATGCTTTGGACAGCTCCTCTTTGGCGAGTTCACACGTCTGTTCGAGTCGGTTTTGGAGATCGATGACGTACTGGTACGTAGTCTTCGTTTCCTCCTCAGGGATTTCCTTAGTCCACAGCTCTTTCAGTACTGTCATGGGTCCTCTCACCACTCGGCCGTACATGAGTTCGAAAGGAGAAAAGCCAAGGCTTTCGTGAGGCACCTCTCGATATGCGAAGAGTAGAGCTGGCAGGAAGCGGTCCCAGTCGCTAGGTCGCTCCTGGCACATCCTCCTCAGCATCTGTTTCAACGTGCCGTTGAATCTCTCGCAGGCGCCGTTCGCCATCGGGTGGTATGGTGTGGTGTGAAATTGCTTCACTCCCAGAAGTTGAGCTGCTTCTTTCATCACACCTGAAACGAATTGAGTGCCGTTATCAGAGAGTATCTCATTAGGAATACCTAACCTCGAGAATACTTCGACTAACGCCTCTGCTACCCGTTCTGCTTCGATTCGTGGTAGCGCTACCGCCTCTGGGTATCTAGTTGCAAGATCGATTATCGTCAGGATATATCGATTCCCTCTTTCAGTGATCGGTTCAAGTGGTCCGATCAAATCGACCGCCACTCTACGGAAACATGTATCAATCAAAGGGGGGATGGTCAGGGGTACTTTCCCTATCTTACCCTTTGACGTGGTGCGTTGACATGAATCGCATGATGCACAGTAACGCTTGACATCGGCTTGAATCCCTGGCCAATAGAAGTGGGCAAGAATCCGGTCAGCCGTCTTCTTCGTCTGTAGGTGACCTGCTAGAGGGGAGTCGTGAGCTAGTCGGAGCACTTCACTGCGATACGGCTGGGGCACCACTAGCTGCGTGAATGTCTTTCCTCTCTCGACGTAGGGAGACCTGTATTCACGGAAGAGAAGATTGTCACGACAAAAATATCTGACCTCACTTCCTTTCCCTACAGCCTTAGCCTCACCTTTCTCCGCCAACTTTCGAAGTTTCTCCAGCGTGGCATCTCGTGCCTGCTCTCTGATCATCTCCTCCCTGGTTGCAGTGATCGTCGGCTGGTCTGCTGATCCTAGTCTCTTCCACGGCCGTTCCTTCGATTTCCTCATGCCTCTTGTCTCTACTGCTGCACTTTCGTTGGTTGTGGGTAGGGGTGTCGGTGACTGCTTCACACTCTCGTCAGTGTGGGGACGATCACGACTGTCGGAGGTCGTTGTGATGCCGTTCTGCGTTGTCCCTTTCGAAGACTCTGCTTCCGCGGACTCTGCCTCTGAACCGGAGGTCGTCATCTCCTCAGCTGACGGCTTCTCCCTATCCTCTCCGCTCCATCCGATGTCCTCGTCACCAGGCTGCCTAGCACCACTAACATTACCTATGATTAGATCGTAGATAGGATTCGTCATACATAAAGCATGTGTTGTTCCAACAAAGTATGGTGAATCTATTCCAACTTTTGCTAGTGGCACTTTTCTCACAGTACCATCTATGAGCACACAAGTTTGAATCTCACCAGTCAGCTGTGATTCCTCTATCAGTTGACGTTTCACCACTACGGTGTTGCAACCAGTGTCTCTCAGCACCTTAACTCTTTTGCCATTCAACATACCTTCACATGTCGGCATGTCTGTGCCTACGTTACACCCACCGCTAAGAAGGGGTAACTCGTGACCACACATCAGTTTAACAGAAGGTGTGCCACTAACATTCCCTCTCTCGTGAGCATCATGAGTAGGGCATACTCCTACCACACATGTTGCCCCCGTCTGTTTTGACTTTGGCACATACTGCTTGTTAGTTACTTTCGACTGGTCAGTTTTACGGTCTGGACACTTAGAAGCAAAATGTCCTTGCTTACCACAGACAAAGCAACCCTGGTTGTCACGTGACGTAGTGCCCCCTTTCTTTGCTTGGCTTGCTTCGTTGCCCTGGTTACGAGACTTATTATCGTCGCGTGCGCGTTTACCGGAGCCGCCATGCCCGTGTGCGTCCCGATACCGATCTGCGATATCTGCCATCTCCTTCACCGATCGTGGGTTTCTCTCACGAATGAATACGGATAATCCACGATCACAACATTCGAGCAACTGTTCACGCACGGCTAGTTCTAGTAGCCCTTCATAGGACTTACCTGTACCCGACATCTCTACCCATCTAGTAGCATATCCAGTTATGCGCGTTGCAAATTGCCCAAATGATTCGCCCATTTTCTGCCGCGCCTCTCGAAAACGTTTGCGAAAGCCTTCTTCAGTTAGCGCAAACTGCCGCAAGAGTGTATCTTTCAGACTCTCATAGTCATCGGCTTCATTTGCCGGTAAGAGAGAATAAACTTCCAAAGCGCGCCCGGTCAAAAGGTTCCCCAATGCAGGAGCCCAGCATTCCTCTGGCCACTGACTTTGTTTTGCATATCTCTCAAAACGCAACAGATAAGCGTCCAAATCGTCAGAGTCAGCGCGAAACGCCGGCAAGCTTGGTAAGCTACTCCTTACACTATTTGTTGCCTTCACATTGACACTCTTATATTGAGCTATTTCTAACTCAATCCTCTTTTGCTTGGTTATTTCTTCCCTCTGTACCTGTCTTTCATCTCTTTCTAACTTTTCATCTCGTCTCTTTTCTTCGAGATACTTGTCTCTTTCAGTGCGGGCAAACTCCACTAGTTCTGCACCTTGCAGTCCACAATCTTTACCTAACTGTACGTACTTCTCTAACTCCATTGTGATATCTTATACACACATCATGAGGTTACACAAATCACGTCTCAAATTCTTGTATGAATAAACCCTGCCAAGTTCTCTCCCGGACGTGCCCCCAATTGTCACAGAATTTGCCCGATTTCCATCCTTATATATGGAAATAAACGGAACAAAGAAATTTTCATAACCTCTGAGAACTGTTGGCAGGCTGTAACTCATACAAGATGAAACGGAGGAAACAATGTGCATTCAGTTAACTCAAATATTTTAATTGTCTATAACTGTGAGTCTTGCGTTTTACAGCAAATTATAAAAAGAGAAAAAAAACGAACATAAATTATTCCTGCTCAGTGGCTTTCTGGCTCTTAGGACTTTATTATGTTTAACTTAGATTGGACTTATTTCACCTCGAATGGCTGTCACGGGTGTACGTTGCGTGACGATGGCTTATGACGATGACAATGCAGGTCGATGACGATGTCGGTCGACGACGGGGCCCCGTTACGCTGGTGCTGGGATGGACTGTCGCGTGGTCTGTCGTAGCAACTCTTCGCGATTGCCGTTCGCGTGGTCGCTCTCCCGACGGACGTCGTAGCGGTGTCTCCTCAGCATCCAGGAATGAAGTCCGGTCGACAGTCTATGCTCCCTTACTGCCTCGGAGCTGGTCGACAGTCTACGCCCTTATGCACCTGCCTCTTGCAGTGTCAGTGGGCCCTTGACCCTTCGGGAAACCCGGAAACCCTTCAAATATTAAAATATTCAGATCACTTACAGCCAGAGCACTTGAGCACATTCATATTATCCTAATCAACGTTCAAATTACCTCATTATAAATATACAAATGTATCTCAGCTCATGCAACCATAAATAACAACCATTCTATATTCTATATCACATGTTAACTGGAACATTTATCACAATTCACTCTCAATTCGGATATCCATTACACAAACGAATTATGCCAATTGAATACATAAACATTTCAAAATTAATGCACTTACCACTATCTGTGGGTATCTCTAGTTTATACTGACTGGGGTGGCGGCCCCTGTCACCGTTACCGAGTGGCCATTCTCATACCATGTGTCACGGAGACAGCACCACAGCGTGATGTCCCCTTCAAGGCCTGATGTCATACTGCCGCTCCTTGCCACACATAGCACTACCGTGGCTCTACCGAGAGCGGTCTGGAATGTCTTCCATTGACATGTTAAAAAGTTTGCATCAATTTACATACTTAAGTGCTTATTTACAAATTCCATGCAAATTGACCTCAGTGGAGGAGAGCGTCTGTCACTCCACTCGTGACAGACGCTGATGAATTTGATGGATTATTTGCTGATTTTGATACCTGCAAGGAAAGTTAAAAATGACCACTTTGAGGAGAGTTCAGCAGTGCAGTCAGAGGAGAGTTGTACCACAATTTCCATCCACAAACACATGGGGGTTTAAGTTGCAATATGATTTTAACATTTGTTTCGATTGTGGAAATGTCCCTCAAGAGGTTGTAAATGAGGTCTCCAAAGGTAATATCAGCAAATCCCTGATAGCATGAATCATTGTGTATTTACCTTTAATGATCTTTGATTTTACGTATGGATGTAAAAAGTGTACACACATTATTGGACATAAATGAATGACTACTTTTCTGCTCCATTGGCACCAGAAAATTGTTGTACTTTGCTAGCCAGAAAGAGATTTTGCTCTCACAATGTTTATGATTTTTTGTTATTTTCTTACATTACTTGCCCGTAGTCTTTATTCACGTGTCATATCAGTTAGACAGAGGTTGATGCAAAGCACAAGCACTCTGAAAAGGGAAATAATATGTGTTTGTTAAATCACAAAAATATGACATACTTTAACATTTCTTTCGTATGCGTCTAAAATAATGGTGCTTTGTCACTTTCTAAGAATCGGCTTGCAGTTCCGATGAGTAGCTTGTTTTACTTTGCTTCATTATGCAAGAGAATATCCTATCTTAGACATAGGAAGGCGATGAGTAAATATGATGAAGTCCCATTCCAAAATATCATATAGCAAAACTTCACTTTGAGTGATTCTTATCGAGGAATGCATATAGTGAGTGTTTGAACTTCTGAAATGTCCAGATGTTCCTATGCTTGAATGTAAGAGGGAAAAATCATACTTTTGTAAGTTCAGACTTATTTCTGACTACTTATAAGCCCATTTATTAATTCAGGTTTCATCTTTATCTATTTACATCATGGCTCAACTCTCCAACAAAGAGTTATTGGCATAGTCTTCCAAAGCTGCCTGGCTCAACTCACGTTACATTGCGGGACGTTGTCTTGAGCCACTTGATATTTTTTTAAAGATTTTTTAATTCGGCAATGATTTAAAATAAAATTTCATAGGTATAAAACAACTTTATAGCTTTAGTTCAATTTGGTACCAAGCACTTGTTAAAGAAGGATTAATTAGGAAATATTTCCAAAAATAGCGAAAGTGGCTCGTCTCCTGCATCTCCCCTATATGACTTTATTCGAGCTGTCACAAATATCACTGTTACACTGCAAAGTGTTGCAAGGAGCAATATCTACTTGACATTCACTACGAGAGTGTGTTTCACTCCTATCAGTAAAACTCTTTTAAACCAATTGCTGGCAATATAAAGACACTTCTAGCACATATTTAGAAACTTTCACTTACAACCAGCATATTGCAAAGCGCATGCAAAATTGCTAAAGTTGCTCCAATTTTCAGACACAAAAAAGATGACTCCTATCTAATTATCCTTAATTTCCAACAATGAGAGCAATAGAAACACTTCTTATAACACACTGTATTTTTTCATGCTAAATGATACACTGAACCATGATCAATTCCTGGTGCATAACAAGTCATTTGCATGTGTAGTACATGACTTTATTTATGCTGTCACAAATCTAACTGTTATGCTGCAAAGTTTAAGAAAGTGTTGCAAGGAGCAAGATGTACTAGACATTCACCACCAGAAAGCACGTCACTCCTATTACTAAAATTCTTCAAAAAAGAAAAAATGTCGGCGGTATAGTAACGACACCTCTAGTACTTATCGTCGGCTGAGAACCAGAAGGGCGTTATGACAATTATTCGGGGTAATGAATTATTGATTTCACGATATGGAAATTGATTTCCTCTCCATCGTGGTGTTAATTTGAGATCATTTTCATTTCTAGGAAAATGTTAAAAATCAAAGAGATAAGGATACTATTTTACCCGATATTGGGAACAATACTTGTAAATCTGCCCACTTCTGATTAAAATAAGCTTTTTTATTTCATGAAAATTGACTATTTCCTTTTTATTTACGGTTTAAAGAGATTGCATAGTTTTGGTTGAGTCTTAATTCTCTTTTCCATTTTTTTTTTCATTCGCGAGATAATGAACATAATTTATCAAAGAGAACGTAATTCCAAGAGGAATTTAACGTTTATTTGATGGAAATTGGTTTTGAAATAGCTCAGATACCCAAAATAGTTGGATCGCAATAAAGGGGGGGGGGACCCACCTTTTATTACGATTGCTTTGTATCACCTTTTTTTTAATATCTCAGCCATTCCAAATCGACTTTCATCAAATGAATTTTGAATTCCTCTTAGAATGGTACTCATTATAAGCATACTATATACTCTGTACAATATCATGAGTGGTATCTTGGAATATCGCAGAAAGTGAAAAGCCCAATCCTCATCCACGAATATAATACATTCCTTTCAGTCTCAGAACGCGATAATGCCTTTCTGCTTTTCAGCTGATGATGTTTGTCACTTTATAAATATAATAAATATATTTCTAAACGCACACAAAATTACACACTGTATGATTTTTTTTTTTTTTTTTTTTTTAAGATAAATGTTGTACTGAACCACAATCAAATTCTAGTCTATAACAAGTCATGTACATGTACATTCGGGGAGATGCAGGAGAGTTGAGCCACCCCCTCAAACTTGGTTACATATAGAGTCCACAGATGCAGCACATGTGCCCCCTGTTGGTAATGATTTAGAATAAAATTTCATATAGGTGCAATACATCTTTATAGTTGTACTTCAATTCAGTAAGAAACACTTGTTATAAGCAAAGATTAATTAGGAAATATTTCCAGAAATAGCAGAAGTGGCTCGTCTCCTGTATCTCCTCTACATGACTTCATTCAAGCTGTCACAAATATCACTGTTACACTGCATAGTGTTAGAAAGTCTTGCAAGGAGCAAGATGTACTTGATATTCACTACGAGAGAGCATTTCACTCCTACTACTAAAACTCTTTGGAAACAAATTGCTGGCAATATATAACGCCTCTCGTACATATTTGTTACCTTTCACTCACAACCGGCATATTTCCAAACGTATGTAAAATTACAAAACTTGCACACACACAAAAATATGACTCCTCTCTAAATTTTTCAAATTTCCATTAATAGTTAAATCTCTATACTTCCTGGTCTTTTGTGTGCAATAGAAAGACTTGTTCGTAACACGCTGTGTGATTTTTAACGCTAAATGATATACTGAACCACGATCAAATCCTGGTGCATAACAAGTCATGTGCATTACAGTGCATGACTCTATTCAAGCTGTAACAAATATCACTTTTACTCTGCAAAGTCTTAGAAAGTGTTGCACTGAACAAAATGGAGTCGACATGCCCCACGAGAGAGCATCTCACTCATATTACTAAAACTCTTTCAAAACAATTTGTTGGCAGTATCACTACGCCTCTAGTACATTGAAAGTATATTAATTTTGTAACCTTCCACTCACAATCGGCATATTTCCAAACGCATGCAAAATTGCACAAGTTGCTGTAATGTTAAATATAAAAGTGACTCTTTTTCTGATTTAATTTTTTTTTTGCAATAGAAAGACTTGTCTTTAACACACTCTCTATCTTTTTGACAGTAAATTATGTACTCTACCACATCAAATTATGGTAATTACTTTAGAAAATATTTAAGGATTACTTTATTTAGTGGAAAACAATAAATTGCTGTGCTATAAATCAATCAACTCGTTTGTATATACTTAATACACTCTATACGCGATGCTTTGTCCATCAAGGCTCTGTATTGGGCCCTTTGTATTCTTGGTCTACAACACTGATATTTCATCCTCATCTATGTTACTACAATTGGAATTTAAAGAAAAAGAAAAATACCGGCGAAACTAACAGCTGCACTATTTCAGATTTACAGTCACTCCTAAAAGGAAATAAAAAAGCTCCCTAATATGAGATCATCGAAACTGTATAAATGATGTTTAAGAGTGATAGATTATCAGAGAGAGAATCGTTACATTCACTTTTTATAAGGGGGAAAATAATAAAGATACGCATTATTCAAATATTACAGTGCATGGTACACTATTATAGCACAAAAAGAAGGCACTTCATGTATTGATTTTTTTTTTATCGATGACAATTTGAAATCGACCTGTATGTGCATGATATTCCCTTATACGATTTCCTGAAATGTTAGTAGGCCTACACCCCATAATAAATTGAAGTTTTATGTTCCAATAAACTTTTCATTCATGCTTTATGACTCGTTTTTAGTTTTGTACATTTCATATTGCAACATTGGGCAACTACAAAAAGGTACAACATATAATTTCTACAAAAGAATGTTTTAAAGAGCATTCAGATCCCCTATTCGCAGAATTAAAAACTCTCAAAGTAAAGGATTTTTTTTTACAAGATTCACTCAATGTTTCGTTTATCGTCACCCTCTGTTTCTTTTCTCATGATCTTGTTTAAACGTAACCTTTCGTCAAAGCCCTCTCGCTGTACAACGGGCGAGAGAAGCGAGCCCAGCTGAGCGCGACAGCGCGAGTAGGGCCTTTGAGATCTGCTTCACACATCATTATTCATGACACATGAACCCTAACTGGATATTAGTAGTCATACCAACGGTTCCCTTCGATCAATGGAATGGCGCGCTCCCAACATCCTCCGTCTTAGCGTTGTCTGGCCTGTTCGCACTATCACTACTGTATGCAAATCGGGCTCGAGACAGACACGCTGATTGGTCGACTTTTGCTCCCGAAATCGGGGGCAATTTATGATATGTGTTCCGACTGGCGATAATTTTTGATTGTACATTATGTAGAGATGTATCGGACCATCTCCTTATTAATATTCCTGTCACAGAAAATGCACTCGATTTAACATAATCACCAAGCTGTACATGCTGTATACCGAATGCGTGGAAATGAAATCAATGCTAACATTGACTAATTTAACTTTGGTCTAGCGCAGAAGCAATGATAGATAGATGTTAATCAAGAAAAAGACACTAACATGGCATAAAAAATTCTTCATTCTTATGATCTAAATATCTCAAAATGTGTAGCCATGGCAACACATTGTTCGACACCAACAAAAGATGAATTTTGCAGAACTCCATTATGGCGGTCACACGTATGAAATTTCAAGCCAATCGCTCAAAATGGGGAGTTAGCTACAAACTCCACAATATTTTTGTATGATTTTTATGACTGTTACCATGTCCACACATTCGACAATTTAAATATTTGAACATCTGTATACTATTGCGGTCACATTCAAATTTCAATTCGATTAATAAAAAAAGACTGATGGAGTTGGGTGGATCCACAATGCTTTTGTATTATTTTCATTCAAAACATGCTGTTATCACATTGTTTAAAAATGGCGGAAGATGAAGTTTGTACATCAGCGTACTGATGCGGTCACATGTGTTAAAATACAATTGAGCTTATTGCTCATAGACTGAAGGAGTTAGCTAAATCCACAGTATTTTTTTGCATGATTCTAATTCAAAATGTGAAATTGCCATGGCAACGCACAGGTCACCAATGATGAAGGATGAATTTTGCACTTGTACCAAATTTATAACGGTCACATGTACAAAATTTTAAGATAAATGCTCAGAGAGTGTATTTGTTAGATGAATCCATAGTACTTTTGTATAATTATTTTTCATTCAAAATGTGCTGTTGTTTTGGCAAAGCAATGGTCAGCAATAATGAAAGATGAATTTGCACTTGTAGCGGTCGTTGTACTAATGTAGCGGTCGTTGTAGCGGTCGCATGTGTCAAATTTCAAGCCAAATGCTCAAAGACTGAGGAGTAACCTAAATCCACAACATTTTTGTGTGATTTTCACGCATGAGTCAACAATGAAAAAAAGTTGGATTTTGCTCTTTTCACCTTTTTTTTTTGCACAACTTAATGCCAAATGCTCAGTCACTGAGGGAGTTAGCTAAATTTACAATATTTTTGTATGATTTTTATTCAAAATAATATGCTGTTACCATGCTACCAATGCATTTTCAACAGTGACGGAAAATAAAGTTTACCCATATACGTATCAAAGCAGTCACATGTGCCAAATAGCAAGCCAAGTGGAAAATGAAACAATCGGATTTTTGAATGATTTTCATTCAAAATGTGTTGTTGCCGTGACAACGAATTGTTCAATAATGATGAAGGAGAAAGTTTGGAAATCTACGTACTACAGGTTACATGTGCGTCAAATTCCAATCTAAATACTTAAAGACTGAGGGAGTTAGCTGAATCCACAGTATTTCTAGATGATTTTCTTTAAAAGTGTGCTATTGACATGGCAACACATTGCTGTATCAACAATAAAAGATATAGTTTGCACAGCTAGGTACTGTACTGGTTACTTGCGCCAGATTTCAAGCCAAATGCTATAAACACACACACACACACACACACACACACACATACACAATAACTAAAGGAGTTAGGTCAATCAGAAATTTTTGTATGATTTGGATGAAAACTTTTGTTGCCATGGCTACTGATTTCTTAACACTCATGACAAAGGATGTCTTACATATTACATTGATCGTATGTGCCAAATTTCAGCTGAATCGCTTTAAAGCGAAGAATGTATAGTTTAAACAGTGAATTTCATGAAAATTTGCCGTTGCCATGGCAACATATTACGCCATCCTAACAACCAAAAAAAAACTCAAAATGGTTTTGCAAATCTACCTATGATAATAGTCATGCGTGCCACATTTGGGATCAATTGCTCAAAAACTGAGTGCTTCGTCAATCCACATATTTTTGTAGAATTAGTATAAAAACTGCTGTTGGTTACTGCAACAAAATTTCTAACACTTACGAAAAAGGTGTTTCGCACAACTACACATTACTTTACACTTCAACTGAATTGCTTGTAAACTGAAAGAGTAGTTCGATCCACAAGATTTTGAGTTATGTACACAAATTTTCCGGTGCCATGGCAATACATTATGGGATACTGACGAAAAAGGTGTCTCACATCTACCTATAATGATATTGGTCACGCATGCCGAATTTTAGGACAATTACTCAAAAAATGAGAGTGTGTAATTCGAGCCAAACATTTTGCGTGATTTTTATGAAAAAAAAAAAATTATGACCATGGTAACGCATAGCTCCATACAGACGAAAATGTGTCTTGCACCTCTATACCTAGTGGTTACACCTATCAATTCACAGGTCAATTACTAAAAAAAAAAAAAAAAAAAAAGAGAGAGAGAGAGTAGTTCCAGCCACAAGTTTTGTAACCGACCGCCCGACCTCCCGACCGTCTGACCGTCCGACCGCGCGGGTGCTCGGCCACCCGGCCACCCGGCCACCCGACCTCAGAGTGATTTCTATACCCACAAACACACTTTGTGTGGGTTGGGATATAAATATACCAAGAACCTAATGCTGCAGTCCTTTCAAAACCTCTTAGGTGATAATACAAACATTAACTGCACGACACTCCACAGATTTTCACTCACACAATCTGAAAACTCTCACATCGCGCAGGTCAGGCAGGAATTACAGACCAATCATATGGACTGCCTTGATACCCGATCGACTTTCTGAAAACAAAAACATAGTTGTTTCCTTTGAAAAAGATTTACTTGAATTACCTATGATGACGCCCAGTAAGTTGAAGACTTGTATAGAGGCCCATTCAAAGGATTCAATCCTGAGCCTGAGGAGTTCTATGTGGTGTATTTATCACCTGTCTTCCTCTGTCAGTCCGTACACAAAGGGCACAAGTGTACACATGACAGAGTGGACATGATGGAGTTTTTTTCTTATTATACCTTCACACCTCTGTTTTAATAACATCGTTTTCATCACTGCTTTCATTTAAAGCTACCGTAAGAAATGCATTGTAATGAGATACACTACGTAAACTACAACTTCGGTCTACATACATATAATTTATGTGACTGAATTTGGTTATACATAGTTCTAAAGCTTAGAGTCTGCTCTTTCAAAATCTGCCCATAACTAAAAATATATGTCTGGCGACTTTTTGTTGGTTTGGTTATGCACGGTCACATATATAGATTGTGCACTCATCAATTTGATAGCATTATCGTATACATTGATATTGATAATGATATTGATATTGATATTGATATTGATGGAGAATGATAAACTACATGGCCCGGCACAATATAGTGCACATACTGTACACACAAAACACTACCTTTATACATCTTCCTTTATCATTGCAAAAATCTATCCATTTCCCAGAGGCCGTCAGCCAAGTCAAGCCATGTTTATGCAGATGGTCTCTTTCTTAATGCTTGTAGAATCAAATAAACTGCGTTTTATGATTGAGACACCAAAAATGTTCTATAATAGATGTGCTTGCAGTATATGATATGAGAATGCACTTTTCTTCTACCTTGTTAATTGTGTTTTATTTTGTTTAACTCTATACAGCAATGTGCTTTCATTTTGTTATGACTTGAAAAACATGAATAAATGCAAACGAGCAATTACCAGAGATAATGTCGACTAATAACATCCGAACTATCTAATCGTCTTATATCAGCAATCGTGGAGTAAATGACAGTGAGAACTCACATTTCGTACGCCATAATTATGAAACGTGCAGACCATATTGTTGCGATAGTATACCGCACGATCATGTCAAAATGAAGATATTGTAAAATCATTATCATATCTTTAAATCTAAAATTATTTTGCCTTATTCACAACTTTGAACACTAAAAAAAAATCTCATGACTTTATATAATTGTTATCATTCTTTATGACGGTTTTGCGGTGACTTGACATGACGACAATGCAGAATCACATAGGATCATCATAAGCGATGGCCATTTTCTGCAAATTAAGGGCCGCATTACCTCCGAGTTCACCCCGTGTTATGGGATACAGGACGGAAGTCGGACTGCTCGAAGCGTAGTTTCTGGTGACCACCACGCCGTCCTTCCGCAGCCAGTACACTGTGTCGTTGAATATGCTCACATCCACAAGTTTTCTGTCACTGGCTGCACTTTGTATGTCGACTCCTGGTATCTTAGTCTGCTCTGGGCTCTCTGGAGGCAGATTAGTGTAGAAGGCTGTGTCGGCTCGATTGACGTCACAAAAGAGCAGTCTGCCAGCTGTGAGACAAAAAGACAAATTGCGAGAAAAAGAATATTCTTTCGTAGGCATTTAAAGATATAATGGTCACAATGTAAATAAAGAATGAACGTGCCGATGATTTTTCGGTATGTTCAGAAACGATGTGGGCATAATTGATCAAATGTGAAAATAATATGTTAAATTACTGTCTTTATTTCAACTCCTATAGTAAAAGAAAACTTAACAATAGCATTCTGTTGTGCGTTATGTATCTTTCTTTCTAATGAGAGATAGGCCTTACACTAGGTCAATATGTTTGACAGTTTGATTTACCGTTTTTATTCAACTCTATTGACATTTATACTCGATTATCAAGACTTATTAATTTTCAGTTCGTATAACCATTATACAAACATTCAGATGCGAAGTGACAGCATTTTGAAATACCTCATATGAAGCACCTCTATTTCAGTACTGGCAAGAGATTAAGCTAATTTGTTCCAGTTTAGCATTACTCTCTTTGTTTCTTTAGAGCTGAGTCTCAGCCATATGTAGGTATTAAGAATCTATGCTTGGATCTGGGAATTGATAAACCATCTTCCGTCTTGATTTCGTCTTGCGAATTTGACACACTATAACACCGCATTCTGCAGTAGATAATTGATGTTGTGTAAAGCCTACATGACAAATTGAATAGCAAAATGACATGTACATCAAAACAATAAAAAATGTAAAGATTTGTCAAAAAAGAGCATTCTATGGGTTAGGAAATTATGTTATAATTTTCATGTTTACGTGAAATAACTGCTTGTCTTATTATTGCTTCATTCTTGTCATAGAAAGGGTCGTTCCTTTATCCTTTGTCCTTTGTCAGGTAGGGTCGTTTAATTAGTATGTGCCGTCTTGTCAATAACACGGTATTGCAATGACACAATAAGAACACCAAGAGGAAAAGGAAGAAATGCACATGGGGGGAGGGGGTACTATCAACGCAACCACGAACACCCAGTCAAACACACACACACACACACACACACACACATAGTTTAGACCCCCAAAAAACTAACTGAAACCGAGTTTCATTACAATTCCTTGCAATCAAAATTATATATTTTCCTTATTATATTTCAATGAATAGAGACACTTCTCTTCTTTCATTTGATGCATAACATGCATAACTAAGTTACAATACACAGTAGTGCTACAAAATTTTCCTTTGCACAGTCACGGAAATGGAGAATTTGAGTGAGTTTTCATGCCTTTTGGACAATTTTATCCAAAGAAAAATATAAACACAGCTTAGACATGCATTTGTCTCCCTTTTATATGACATTTTATGCGTTAAAAAAAATGATCTTATACGCCTATTCGAGAAAACTGAATATGAAAATATGCTTCAATTTTCCCCCAGATAGATGGATAGTAAAGAAAGAGCAATTTAGCTTTCCCGACGCCTGCCCGACTTGGCAGATGGCCTTCATGTTTCAATGAATTCACAAAAACATGAAGGGGGATGAGTGGGAATGTTATTACAAACCAGTGGCGGATCCAGGCGGGGATGCACCGGGCGGGCCTCCTTTATTTTCTTAAAAACAAAAGAACTAAAAAGAAAAATATTTTGGAGGTGGGGTGCGTACCCCCTCCCCCTTTAATTTTTAAAGGCGTGCCCCCTCCATACAGAATTCCTGGATCCGCCCCTGCAGACGGTTCGGTTTGAATAGGGTTGTTGATAAGCACATCAGTGATCATGAACTCGCCTGACCAAGCAGCTATAACTACAGAGCAAAGGGTGTTCCTCAGCGGATATTTATGTTTATTTATTCATGTATATTTATTTATCTATTTATTGGGCGGGTGGGGGAGTAACTGACCGAAAAAGCCTTTTCCGAGCCCCTCCAGAAAGAGGACCCAGTAATTGTACGTTTGTTAAAAATGCAAGTTCAGTTATAAAAAAAAGTGAGGTACCTCTCTTTCTAGTTCACCTACCCTTCCAAAACTTCAAAACCCTGTCAGTTATGCAGGATGAACCACCCTTGAGAGAAAATTTAGCGAGGAATTAAAACAGTGAGATATTAAAGTTTGAGGTGCAAAATTATCAAAATGTGTACCGTACCATTTGTAACGTTGATTTCCCTTAGACATCGGACTCCATACAGCCTGAGAATATTCACGACATTAGTCTTCAGTTATTGGTTATACGTCTTATAGCTTATTCTAAATAAATGACAACAAGGAGTTTTCCATACATCAATCTCTGTAAATACTTCCAAAATTATTCACTTGTTGTTTTGTGTGAATTCATCTTTTATTGCGCAGATGAACCCATTGCCTAGTGCTAAATAGGGAGAGCCGAATGCTTGTTCTTGATTATCCGTAGAATCGGCAGGAATGAAGCATGTTTTCAGGCAACTTTTTATTCTTGAGCATGCGATGTTTATAGGCCTATTTGACGCATAACGTCTCATATGAAAGAAAAAATATGGATGTTTTGGTTATGAACTTTCTTTTTCGAAAACATAACGGCAAAAAAAAAAGAAATCACTCATCAACTTAAGTCATCATTTGCGCGTAAAACTGAAAATTTGGTAGCACGAGTGTCGATTGTTCTAGTTCTGTCTTGTATGAATTATTAACATTGAATTCTACATCAAATGAAAGAAGAAAAGCTTACGTTTCCATTCATCTACATCTCATGCGTAAAATGTATGATTTCGATCTTTAAAGGACAAGCTCAACTTCATAGACATGTGGGTTGAGTGAAGGCAACAATATTAGTAGAATTATAGAATTAGTAGAACTTTTAAAGTATCTGCGCAGTCACTACTGGATGAGAACACTATGATGTCACATGCGTACAACAATATAAGGAAAATAAAAAGAGAATTTCACAAAACTTTACTTTTTTAATAAAGTGCACATTTCTTCGAATTGTCACTGATGTACGTTATTAGTAATGCTATTCCCCCTGCCTTCTGAAAGAGAGAAGACGAGTGTTCTTTTGCTATGCGAGAAAAGTGAAAATAATTATGTTGAATTTTCTTTCTTCTTTCTTTATATTGTTGTACACATGTGACATCACAAGCTATAGTAATCTTCTCATCTAGCCATGACTGAGCAAAAACTTTGAAAATTCATAACTTTTGAACGGATTGTCCGATTTTCCTCAAACTCTCACAGAAGTGTTCTACCTGTATGGTTGCTTTCACTCAACCCACATGTCTACGAAGGTCAACTTGTCCTTTAAAAAGACTGCAAGGAAACGTGGTATCGTTTTCCCTTTGTTTTTCTGGGGTACGTTGCATTGCATGATTTACATAACTGCCCGCTAAGGAAAACCGCAGTGGCTGATATTTTTCTAAATAGTCACTTTTTGTGCATTAAAACATCCTGTGAACAATCTTTTCTTTTTCATGTGGTAAATTCAATGCTATCAAAAGAAAAGACAATGTAGAAAACCCGTTTTTTTTATGACTCCGCCACGAAGTGCCACCGGAGGCATTTTGTTTTAGGGTTATCCGTCCGTCCGTCCGTAATCAAATTTGTTTACAGCGTAACTAAAAGAAAAACAAAATATACAAATGTTTGAGGTATCCCAATGAAACTTGGCTTGCATATGTATGAGTGGGCTAATAGACAGGGCAGAGCCAGGCAAAAACTGCCTTTTTTTCCAGTCAAGGTTTTCTCACTTGATTCTGGTACTTTAGACCATACTTAACAAAATAAGCTTCTGCGCCATCTTGAAATCTTTCCCGAATCCAAGATGGCCGCCCAAAATCCAAAATGGCCGCCAGAGGACCTAAAAAGTGCCTTCTGTGGTTAAGATTTGTCTGGGGATGGTTTTTTTTTTTTTTTTAACTCTATTTGACGATAAATGGTAAGAGAAATAAGATTCAGTGGATTAAAATTAGAATCAGTTTCTTTTTTATTGCAAAAATCCAACATGGCCGCCAGACGCAGCTCCCGAAATTGATAAATGTCATAATAACCGGAGGGTCAAACCCTAAAAACTCGCTTACTTAACGAGTGAGTTCCACTCTCTCTACAAACTAAGAAGACCATGCTTAATGTCAAATTTCTATTGTAACAAACAACATACCACTGGTCTACCTCAAAAAATTTGTTGCGAAAGCCTCCAAATCCAAAATGGCGTCCAAGATGGCCGCCATATTTACTGAATTTGCTATTTGAAAGATAGAATTTGATAAAAACATCAGATTTCAACAAATGTGATGTCATATGAAAGAGAATAAAATTTCCTACAAGTTGATACCATTTTTGTGGGAGATTGTGATAAATGGATTAAGATTTTAAGGAAAAATACTCATTTTTTGATATTTTTCTGAAAAAAGGAAAATCATGAAAATGCTTGATTCAGCATAAATCAGAAAAAGACTGAAGGATTGTCTTGAAACGTTTTTAAGAATTTTGCTTAACATATAATCAATATTTGGAGAAAATTAGGGGTCAGTACCATATGCGGTTCAGGAGTTATAATGTCTCAAACTTGAAAACTCACTATGTAAAAATTTCCACTTTAGCTGTGACAAGACTTTGTTGGTCGTAAAGAGAGTCTGCACGCGGCAAGACTACAACACGCATCACTGGCACTGACGCTTGTAGCAGTGCCAGTGGTGCGTGTAGTAGTCTTGGTGCGTGCAGACTTTTTTGACAAACAAGAGTTTGTGCCTGCAAACTGCAAACAGGTGACGCCGATCGCTATCATTTCAAAGTAGATTGTTCTGGAGCAGATGAGATGAAGCAAAAAATGTCTTTTAAATAGAGGTAGAAGCTTGAAACAACCATGCTATAGAAAATTTAAAACAAAATTTGGATCAATCACTCAAAAACTTCAAGATTGCAGGCCATCAAAGCTGACATAGTTTATTGCGCCAAATTAAATGTATTATTTTAATTTTGGTACAATTTTGTCTGTTGTGCTATCTATTTATAGTTTTTATATATTTTGAACATTGTAGTGCTATTTCAAACCGTCATGGGTTTTTATGAAGACATTTTTAAAACCAGTGATATTCTTCTCCGAAAAAGAAAAAAAAATCGAGTGGAAGTTTCATTTTTGAAGGAGTTAATAACGGAAATCAGTAAGTTTAAAGTAAAATTGGAGTGAATTTTGAGTGAAAATTTTCATTTTTACTCATTTTAGAGTGACCTTAGGGATCACTCGTCACTCTTTGAGTGATCCCTGAGATCACTCTAAAAGGAATGCAAATGAACATTTCCACTCTCGAGTGATCCTGATATCTAAAATGTGAAAGCATCTACCAATGGCATTAGTTCAATTCAATTTTGACGCTATAACCCACATGAAATCAGCCTAAAACGATGTAAGAAAAATATATTCACTGTGAATACACTTTCAGCATGCTTATTTGTAAATTCAAATCAATTCAATTCAATTCAATGTTTTATTTCATTTTTCGACAAGAACATATAAACATCACTTCTTCTTTTTTGTTAACAGAAAATCAGGTGCTCAAAACTATGTAGGATGAAAAGAATACAATAATTGTAGCACCTTACAATCATTACAGATTATCATAAAACTCGAGTGATTTGAAGTAAGTAAACATTGTGGGTACTTCGAAAAATGGAGGGACCCACTAAAAAGACAAGTCTTGTAGAATGTGGGCCCCTCAGAAATGTGAATATACAGCATGAATGATCATTTTGGACAGTGTTATTTGAACAATATACTGAAAAGTAATTTCGCACAACACATTTAAAAGCAAATTTGAGAAATTTTTCGGGGGTGGGGGGGGGTGCTCGGATCAGAAGGGCTTTCAAGGACATGTACGGATCAGATATTATTACACATATGCCATCATCATTCACGTTTCTACAACAGCAGAGTAACATACAAGTACAAAAGCATATCTTTGATACAGAAGCATTTCTTTTTTAAATCAAAGATTGGGCCTTACCCAAACACTAAAATGAGCTGCAAACCCCCCCCCCCCAAAGTAAATAAACCCTCAATATGGTTTAAACAAAGACAATATATATGATAGACAGCAATACAAGAAATTCTAAAAATATATCAAATTATTAATCAAGATTTGACTCTGACGCAACACACTAAAGGTATCGTTTACCATTGGAAGAGATATCACATTCGATTTATATGTGCAGGTTAGTTGTAAGTCCATCACAAAACATTCTACCATGTAAAAAAAAAATGTATATATATATTATGAAGCCTAAAACATACGGAGATATCACCATTTCTTTTCAAGAAACCATAACATTGATAACTGTTGACAGCTTAGAATAAAAAACTAGAAATGTCGCTACGGCGACTGGTATGCCTCCGCTATAATGCATGGTTCTCCTAATAGGTCTATAGTACAATGTCTTGACAATGTGTGATGACAGTTTCACACAATTGACAAAATATTAAAATGACAGGTTTGCCACAAATCAATGTCTTGACAATGTGTGATGACAGTTTCACACAATTGGCAAAATACTAAAATGACAGGTTTGCCACAAATGTGCTTAATGTTCACTTTCCTAGAACTAGGTTCAATTTAATGAATGATTAAAACGTCAGAGTGCAGGTATTTGGGGAACTGATGATTTTTACTTGACTGTTGACCCTTTTATAAGTTTATGCATTAAGTAATTTTCAAGATATTGAGAAAAAGTATAATTTCAGTATCAAATAGTAAAATAGCATTATCTAAACCTGGCCTTTGACCTTTGACCTCACAGTTCCAAAGAGAATCACTGTCAGGTAGAACATGCATAAATATGTAAGTTTCATGATGATACCTTGAGTTACTTTCGAGATATGGAGGAAAAAGTGCAATTAAGCACTTTCACTTGACCTTTGACCTTTTGACTTTTGACCTTTTGGCAAAAACTTCCCACAGAATATATATTTGGTAATATATGCATACATCAAGTTTATAAAAAAAACTTCAGGCATTGCATAAATATAAGTAGTGATATTTTGAGGAGTTGACCTTCACCTTTGACCCCCCTGACCTTTGACCCATGACCCCCAACTTTCCTAGATAATCACTGCCCATCAGTACAAGCATATATATACTAAGTTCCATGAAGATACCTTTAACCATTTGCGAGATATGGAGAAAAACATGAAATTTCAACCTTTTTTTCACAAAATAACCTGTGACCTTTGACCCTTGACCTTTGACCCCATGACCCTAAAATCCAAACAAAGTATTATCCCCAGGATATACCCTCATGCCAAGTTTGATGTAAAACCACCACACGGTTCTTGAGACATCGACAAAAACAAAACGGGACAGACGTCCGGACGTACGTACGTACGGACGGACGGACGACCCGAAAACATAATGCCTCCGGCCACTTCGTTGGTGGAGGCATAAAAACATATCAGAACAATCTACTTTGAAATAATAACGATCAGCGTCACCTGAGCTACCACTTGGTGTGAAAAGTTAGTTTGCAGGCACAAACTCTTGTTTGTCAAAAAAAGTCTGCGCGCACCAAGACTACTACACGCACCACTAGCACTGCTGCAAGCGTCAGTGTCAGTAGTAGTCTTGCCGCGTGCAGACTCTCTTTACGACCAACAAGGTCTTGTCACAGCTAAAGTGGAAATTTTTACATAGTGAGTTTTCAAGTTTGAGACATTATAACTCCTGAACCGCAAGTGGTACTGACCCCTAATTTTCTCCAAATATTAATTATATGTTAAGCAAAATTCTTAAAAACGTTTCAAAATAATCCTTCAGTCTTTTTCTGATTTATGCTGAATCAAGCATTTTCATGATTTTCCTTTTTTCAGAAAAATATAAAAAATGAGTGTTTTTTTCTTTATATCTCACTTCATTTATCACAATCTCCCACAAAAATGGTATCAACTTGTAGGAAATTTTATTCTCTTTCATATGACATCACATTTGTTGAAATCTGATGTTTCTATCAAATTCTATCTTTCAAATAGCAAATTCAGTAAATATGGCGGCCATCTTGGACGCCATTTTGGATTTGGAGGCTTTCGCAACAATTTTTTTAAGGTAGACCAGTGGTATGTTGTTTGTTACAATAGAAATTTGAAAATAAGCATGGTCTACTTAGTTTGTAGAGAGAGTGGAACTCACTCGTTAAGTAAGCGAGTTTTTAGGGTTTGACCCTCCGGTTATTATGACATTTATCAATTTCGGGAGCTGCGTCTGGCGGCCATGTTGGATTTTCGCAATAAAAAAGAAACTGATTCTAATTTTAATCCACTGAATCTTATTTCTCTTACCATTTATCATCAAATAGACTAAAAAATCCCCATCCCCAGACAAATCTTAACCACAGAAGGCACTTTTTAGGTCCTCTGGCGGCCATTTTGGATTTTGGGCGGCCATCTTGGATTCGGGACAGATTTCAAGATGGCGCAGAAGCTTATTTTGTTAAGTATGGTCTAAAGTACCAGAATCAAGTGAGAAAACCTTGACTGGAAAAAAAGGCAGTTTTTGCCTGGCTCTGCCCTGTCTATAAGTTGTGCCCATCAACTTTTGGGTGCACATGCTCAAGGTCAAAGATCTAAGTTCAAGGTTAAATGTTCAAAATTTGTAACATTTCCCCTAAAACTATGCAATGCCTAAAGGTATTTTATTGAAATTTAGTGTATTCGTGTACTACCTAAACAGAGATTCTTCACAGAGAGTTTCGGGTCATGAGGTCAAAGGTCAAGTGAACTTTTTTTCTCTCCATATCTCGCAAATGGTTCGAATCTTCTTCATTGAATTTAGTACATAATTGATCATTGATGCACACTGAGTACAGTGATTTAGAATTAATTTTGCATGTAGTGACTGGCAGTGATTAACTGGGGACTTTAGGGGGGCATGGGTGCAAGGTCATGGATCAAAGGTCAAGGTCAACTTCTCGAAAATTTCATTATTTCCCTCATATGCAATGCCTGCAGGATTTTTCTTGAAACTGAATACCACTCTTAAAACACCCGAGTCAGAACTGACCCGGAACTGGGTCTGTTGGGGTCATACACCGTTCCGGGTCAGAAATGACAAGGAATGGGGCCAGATAAGACCCATTCAGAGTCATGAATTGGGTCAGGGTAACCCCATTCGGAGTCTCCATGACCAAATTCCAAGTAATTTTTGACGCGGAACGGTGTGTGACCCCGACGGACCCAGTTCCGGGTCAGTTCTGACTCGGGATTTTTTAGAGTGTTTATGTATTACCCAATACAGATTCTCTTGGTAGTTTTTTGCCAAAAGGTTAAAAGGTGAAAGGTCAAATAAAAGTGCTAATGTATTATATCTCTGAACGTTTGTATTTTCGCATTTAACTGTACTGTTCGTTTACATTTCTCATGCATGTAAGAGATCCCTCTGTAAAACAACGCTGAGTAGGGTCATCTCTCCGTTGAAGTTCTATTTCACGTAATATATTGTGACGAACTCGCCTTCTCGTCGTGAATTAAGAGATTGTATTTGATTGTCTGTACAAATGTCTCCGCGAGCCGTGTCAGGATGGCCGAGTAGGCGGGGTTCGTTTTGTTGCAGTTTACAACGATCCCTTTAAATCATTAAAACTACTAGTCTGTATGCTACCATGTATTATGTTGTGTCAGAAGCAGCTCACCAACACAAGCGGCACATATACCAAGTTCAGCATCACTTAAAATATGTCACTCCCAAGCGTCACTTGTTGAGGATGTTAAGTTGGTACACTTATTTGTTACCAACTTTTACTACCAACTCTTGCTACCAAGTTCTGCTACCAAGTGTTGTTACCAACTCTTGCTACCAAGTTCTGCTACCAAGTGTTGATACCAATTCAGTCACGCTAACGTGGAACACCTTTCACAATCATTATGGTGGCACAGGTATCGTAAAGTGCTATATCGCACCGTTACCAACTTCCTCAAGCGACGACTGGAACTTGGATTGGGCACAGGGCATATGCGACAAGTCACATTACCACTATTCCCGAAATCCAACGGCGACGACTGGAACTTGGATTGGGCACGGACTATGCGACAAGTCACATTACCAATATACCCGAAATCCAACGGCGACGGCTGGAACTTGGATTGGGTACGGACTATGCGACAAGTCACATTACCAGTATACCCGAAATCCAATGACTTGCTAAGCTGGTCTTCTCAGGAACATGTACCACCACTCTCCAAGTTGTCGTATTGTGGCAGAACTCACAAGAAGACACATTGAAGTCAACAATTCAGGAACACATGTACAGTTTATTATACATAGAAGTGAACAATAACAACACATTGGAAATGTATCATACACGGGCTACTTGTTGCGGACTATGTCACACAACGGCCACTTTATATGCCTCTCCTCCTATCGCGGAGTGAGGAGGCAATCCCGCACGGCCGTGAGCAACATGGAAAATACCCCCAGTAGTCGTTCAAATTATTTGCAATGTTGGCGTGGTTATTAAATTCGTACAACGATTATACATTTTAGCAGTATCTCTTGTACATGGTTACTTTAATTCGGCATGTATCATCGGTCTAAACCGGAGTTGGTATTAAAATAATCCAAACTTGCCCATGACAAACAAGTAACCACATATCTAATAATAAATGTTTAAACTCATAATGATGCTCTACCACTTTGAAACGTTTGTCCAACGTTTCGATATTGTGCCCCTTACTATGTTATAGCCACAATCGATTATGACAAATTATAATCGAAACGGTAAAATCGAATTTCGTTACATGGCTTCCCTCCCCATGCAGGCTTCGTCCCTGGAGCCGAACACATAGAGAGCAAAAAGTGACAACAAAAATGTACTACTAGAAACATCATTGAACGTTTTGCTCCTTTACAAAACTCTACGTACACTCCATAGCAACTTTATGAGACAACTACAGTTTTTAGTTCAAAGCTGTCCAACTGTCATATAGACAAATTGTTCGTCAGAATCTCATATTTTAAGAGTTCAACAGTCTCTTCACTTAATTTCCTGTCCTGGCTGTCACATTTCACCCTGGCATGGTGTGCCAGAATGAATCCGATGTATACGACGAGAGGAACGGGCGTGCCTCAACGGAGAGCGGCTCCTCGATCGGGGTAGATAATCAGGTGGTCTTCCCGGTGACCGAGAATAGCGTGCAGGTGAGGAAGAGTCGTCACACACTCGTACTGGTGCTGCTCTGCTGACGTTGACACGCTGGCGAAGTGTAGCCCTTCTTCCCAGCTCTGCTCGGCCTTTAGAGAACACCTCTGAGTCGTCTCTCAGAAGCTGGCATGCCGATGAATTACTTTCTGGGGGAGTCTCTGTCAAACTGCATTGACAGCAGTCCACCAGATGTGGCGGCACACGATTCTGAGTTATACCTTCGTCGAGAGGCGTGGTCTCCGTGTCGTCCTCAGCAAGGCCTGTAAGGTTGGCTACCTCTTTTCCTTTTACCAATGTTGGTGCTGTCGTTGCTGCACATTTCTGTCTCTCATTGTTTACACATGGGAGAGATACCCACGGAGTATGCAGCTGCATGTTCTGGAAGTCTAGCGTGGTTTGCAGACCAATCAGGAGATCCAGACCAAGGATGCCCTCAGCTCTTATGTCGGCTACTACCAAGTCAACATGGCACAAGCAGGAGCCAAGCTGAAGTTCCATGGTAGCATGTCCCTTTGTTTTCAGCCAAGATCCATCTGCTTGACGAACGATGCTTGTCACTGGTTCAAGTGGTGGCTTTCGTTCGGGTCTCATTCGCAGGTACATTCCTTCTGAGACATATGACTGCGATGCACCACTGTCTACCAGAAACATCACCTCCTGCCCATTCACGTTCAACTTCACGTACAGTCCTTTCTGGAACGTGGATGACAGAAGTGGAGCTGCGGAACTAGGTAGTGGCGATTGAGATGTCTCTGGTTCGGATGCCTCTCTGGCTGGTGTGCACCCGTCGTCTGAAGGATTCGTACCCTCCTTGGATGTGTCCTCCTTGTTGTCAGAAGGCTGATTGTCCTCCTTCTGTTCGCTTTTAGGGAGTGTCTCAGTCTTTAATGCCAAGTCGTTTCTCGGCACTGGCGCTGGTTGCTCCTTCTCCCTCTTCTTTATTAGATCGCTGACTGCTTCGATCATGAGAGTGGTGTTATTTTCACACACCCCCATGGATTTGTCAGCAGTGTCTTCATCCGTCACAGCCACGTCTTGTTTTTCCTCCTGTGACAACAAGACACGGTTATACTGCCGACGGTCACTCTCCATTCGCAGGAAGGCTTCTGTGTTAAGAGCAGCTTGGATGGCCTCGTCGAGCGTACGAGGCTGAGCCCGGAAGAGGCCGATTCGGATATCCCGGTCAACTACTGCATCGAGAAAATGACCTCGAGCCAATTTATCTTGGCCCGCTTCCTCGAATTCAGGATATGCCATGGATGTAAGCTCGCGAATGCTCTGTCCTAGCTCCTGCAAACTTTCCTTCGGTCTGCGTCGTCTGGTACGCAGTTCTGCCAGGAATACTTCTGAATGCGAAACAGGTCCAAAGCGGTGCTTCAGGCGGTTCACAAGTTCTTGGTACGTCAACTGACGTCCCGTCTGCTGTGCTAGTACTTTGACAGCAGCTCCTTTCAAGCTGGCAGCCAGATATTGAAGAGCTTCCACTTCCGTCCAGCGGTTAACTCCAGCGCAAGCTTCGAAATGGCAAAGATAATCCAGCACAGGTCCTTTGCCATCATATCTGTCTGGTATGACAGCCGGTTGGTTGCTTCTGTTGGTCTGAACATCATAATGACGTCTCTGGTCCCAGAGCTCTGTTCGACGTCGCTGGTTCGGACCGAACTGGTGTGGCATTACATCTGGTTGTCCACCAAATGCAACAGGCTGGTCACTTGTACGAGATGAATGCGACTGCTGCATTGGAGTTTGATGCTGCTGAGGTAGTAGCTTTGCCGATGGCGGAGCTGACAACTCCACCTCTCCATTCGCATCTCCAAACAGCTGAGGTGACCCCACTGGCGAGCGTGACAGTGACGACTGGTTACGGCGCCCTCCAAGTGTCATCGGTGAGCAGCGTAAGTTAGAAACCGAAGTTGGTGCTACTCCAGTTTGCTTGCGCACCGACTCTGACACCTGAGCAATCAAGTCGTCGATTTCGCTAATCTTGCTCTCCAGCAAAAGTGACAACTCCAACAATGGCGTTTCGCGTGCCATAGTGAAAACACAGTTAACTACATTTATTCATACAAAAGTTACAAAATATCTTTTGATTGTATATCTTTTTAATGGCGGGAAATAAACACAATATAATGCAATACAACCACAGGCATAGCTACTTTCTGGAGATAATACGCCTATGGATGCCAGGCAAGCGGTTATCATGACCTTTTCAACTTTGTTTTTGATGTTGCTAATATAAAAGTAAACAAATCTTACACCAAACAATCGACTCTGATGACATCCCCTCACCGTTTGTGTCTTTTCCTAAATTTGACTATAAGACCTCCGGAGTATGTTCAGACCTTTACACTTTGATATCTGTACGAATGTTCAAACTGGGCCTACAGCTTCAAATTTATAGTGATCATGGGATGATGATTAAAATGTTTTAAATTCATGACAAATCACATTGAACAAGGATGGTTGCATAGCAGCTTCACTTAAGAATGGAAGTAGTGATTGAGTGCTTAAGAAAGCAGAGCAACAGTTGATAACATGCATAAATTTAACATAGGTGAACAAAACTTTGTTAATGTAATAAAACTATGTTGGCACATACTGGAATGTGCGTATGTTGAATGTGCGTATGTTTTGAGGGGTGTAGCGAATTGTCGCCCCGGCACAAATTGTCGCCCCCTGAAACAGGTGACAAATTGTACACGGAGCTGACGGCACAAATTGTCCCCCAGCACGAATTGTCATCTGGCGACAATTAAGTTGTGCTGAGGGCTGACGGCACAAATTGTTGCCAGCCCTCGAAGCACATTTAGGGGTAATATCATTCTTTATATAGTCATTGAAATACCAACACATAACTTATAACTTACATGGCTACATCCATACAAATAAGTCATGTAAAAAGTCACGGTTAGGTATCAAGGAAGTGTGTATGTGCGCGCACACATGATAGCTGAGTGTCCGTTTGTGCGTGGGGGACTGTGGGGGTGTGTGTGTGCGTGTGTGTTGTGGGGGTGTGTTATTGTATATTATGGAAGAATGTGTGTTGAGGTGGTTTATATGAATAATGAGGATTTGTTGGAGTGTTTGTTGGTGCTTGTTTATAAATACGTATGTATTTGGGGTGTGCATAATATGGCAGTTCATTTGTGCTGAAATCAACTAACGATTGAGAAATTATTTACGGCGTTTCGAAATTATTTGCTCATGCATAAAGCATGGCAAACTTATTCTGGGACAAAGAATCAGTGATATGGTAGTTGAAGACTGATGAAAGAAAATGAATGCTGTGAAAAAAAAATCAACAAAGACAAATAACATTTAGGGAGGGTATTTCCTTTGCATTTTCTCCCGGTTTCTCTTAGCCCACCTCACAGCAGCTGGAATTGACACATCCATACTATAAATGTTTTGTATTTTGAAATCAACGCAGCTGTGAACCCTAAACACGAGCTCATACACGTTGAAAACATTTTCATTGCCACAGTAGACTTTTGCTCCTGCCTGCTGCTGAAGATTTATGTTTTAAGACTTTCTCAGTTTGATTATTATTTGATTAGAATTTTCGTTTAGGGTCCACACCTACAAATCATACACAACACATACTATGCAGCCCCCCCCCCCACACACACACACATACACATACATACATACGCATAACGTACCAGTCATACTCATCCCACCCAAGCATAACACCGGACCAACCACCCCAACCACATAATTCATAGTGCACAACGGTGCATGTCCGACAAGAATTCTTGCAGCTACGTTTCATTTTGCCAGCACAAATTGTCGCCATCGAGGTCAAAACTTGGGAACTGCACAAGCAGCACAATTTGTCGCCAGACAAATTATGCAGGGGCGACAATTTGACCTGGGGCGACATTTTGTGCTGTAACAGAGGGGTTGCATAGCATTCGTTTGTCTGATCAAGAACCACAATAAATTCCGCATATCTATAAATGTCACAATCGAATTTAATGTACGCTGTGAAATTACAAAGAAAAAAAAAGAATCGCTTGGAGTGCCCTTTAAATTTTTGATGCATGACTGCACTGAAGATGACTTAAAATACTTCATTGTACATCCTATACTTACAAGTTGTGTCGATGGACAAGCCTGCGATGCCGTAGTTATTAGGTGTGCTCAGAGGAGTGCAATCGCTTCCGTCTTGAATGTTGTTACATTTTATTTCCTTATATCCGGCTCTCGTCCAGTACACATTCCTGAAGCAAAGAAAAAAAAACCGACACAAATTCTTTCACATGGTCATCGTGTTTTGCTAATGAATTACATTTCAACCATCAGACAGGGTTCGGTGCAGCATACGTGATTTGATTGAACAATGGAGACCACAGAAACTTTTTTAAATATTTTTTTTCTTATTCTTGTGTTGTGGTAGCATTTGTCTCCGGTATAACCTTTTGCTTTTGGTAGTCAAACAATAGGCACACTCACATTGTACGGCATTCCGGAAGAACAAATACCACCTTAAGTTCAAGCAACTGCAGAAACAAAAAAAAAGTCTCTTTTCTGAATTAGTCCCTCGGCTTTTTCAGGTTATGTGAAAAGCTTTCAGAAATAACCTTAGGGAAATTCATATCAATGAGACATAAACTATAGAAAATCTGTCAGATGTGCATGCATTGTGACGAGTCAGATTTGTAATAATACACATTGCATTATGTAATGAACTAATTAAGGAACTAAACGTGTGTGGGGGGGTGGGGACTAACTCCTTCATTTAGTCATTGTCTTCATAAACTTTCTTATTAAGAAATTCCTAATAGATGTCGAATTTTCATCATTAGTTTGGAAATATCGGCCAATGAGTCAGAACACCTGATTTGTATCCTTAGTAATATATCCCATTTCAATTAAAATGAACTTATAGCTACAGATCGAACTTGGCCATGGAGAACTGATTAAGTCCTGATGAACCATGATAGTTTATCCATGATATATGAAGTGTTTTACATTTTCTTAAATTAGAGGTAGTTTCTGTAATTTAATGTCAGGTCTCTGCCTTCTTTGAATAAAATTAGCCTACTTGCAGAGTTGTCTCCCGTTTTAATTTGTCTTATCTTTGGTTAAAAGTGTGTGTGTGAGAAAGAGGAAGAAATATCACCATAATATATGGAATCATGAAATTATAAAAATATCTTCCTTAATTCAGACATCAAAAAGCCAGTGGGCCAGATGATATATCTCCTCGAGTCATGAAAGATTATATTATTTAGTATATTGCTGATCCATTATGTAATATTTTTAATATGTCATTGAGCACTGGTGTTGTGCAATAGTTCCTTTGTTTAAAAAAGATAATCCACAGAATATTGAAAATTACAGACCCGTTGCTCTCCTTTCTATTTTTGCTAAACTCCTTGAAAGACTTATGTATGACAGGCTTTATGATTATCTTACCAAGGAGAATATTTTAATTCCTGAACAGTTTGGTTTTCGGAAAAATCATTCCACCTCATTGAATTTGATATATTTTACTGATTATATTTTACAAGAAATTGATAAAGGTAATATTTGTTGTAGAGTGTTCATGGATCTCTCAAAAGCTTTTGACACCATCAACCACCATATCCTTTTAACAAAACTATGTTAATATGGAATAAGGGGTTTACCCCTACAATGGTTTTCTAGTTACTTGTTAAATAGAAAACAATATGTGGTGGTTGATGGTGTCGAATCCATGCTAGGAGAGGTAAACATCGGTGTACCTCAGGGCTCTGTGCTGGGGCCTCTGTTATTTTACGTATATGTTAATTATATTGTAAATTGTTCAGAAATATTGAAATTTTCTCTTTTTGCTGATGACACTGTAGTATCATATTCTCACAGAAATGTAAACACACTTATATTTACCCTGAATAATAAATTACAAATGTTGAATGAATGGTTTAAACGTAATAAGTTATTTTTGAATTTTACAAAAACAACATGTTTTATTTCATTCTAAGAGAAAGAAAATTTTTGTAAATTCTGATTTGATTAAGATTGAAAATGTAATTTTTGAAAGAACTCAAATTATAAATTTTCTTGGTATTTTTATTCATAAATCTCTTGAGTGGAACCACCACTTAGAGAACATATCTTCGAGAATATCAAAATGTGTTTGAGTGTTATCTAAATTGGTAGATTTTGTACCTAGAAGAATTTTGTTTTATATATACAATGCAATAATATTACCACATTTTAATTATTGTAATGAAATATGGGGTAAGACGTATAAAACTTATGTTGAGAAATTATATATGTTACAAAAGCGTGTGATAAGATTGATTTCTAAGAGCAATTCTCGCAGTTCAAGTTTACCAATCTTTGTCAAATTAAAAATTCTACCCATTTATGAACTTGTCCGATTTAATATATTAGTGTTTATGTTTAAGTATCATAAAGGTATTCTCCCAATTTTGTTTCATGATATATTAAATGTAATTTGTGTTTTCATGATTATCCTACTCGGAAAGATATAGCCTGAGAATGCCATTAGCCCGTTTAACAGTTAGAACTCGTTCAATTCGTTTTACAGGTGTAAATGAATGGAAATCAAATTAGTCCAGATCTCAAGTCCAGCACTACACTTTCTCGCTTCAGAACATTATTCAAACATACTTTTAAGAAACTGTTATCCATGTCTCAGTAGACTGCTTGCTACCAAATTTCTTCTACTCTTCACTTCTTTGATCCAGACATTGCTACTGAATGAGTGTGTTGGGTGTGCGCTGTATGTGTGATAAGAATGTGGTGTGTGTGTATTTTTTTTTTCATTTTCATTTTTGCGCAATATGCTATTTAGCAACTGTATTTTGTATAATTTTGTTTTGGGCCCCAACAACAAGCACCAGATGCTTCAAAGGGGTCCCGGCATTAATTTTCAGAATATGTGCATGTATATTTATACACATTGCTTTTGTTTTTATTGTATACATGTGTACTTTTGATCTATTTTGCGCCGAATAAATTGAATTGAATTGAATAATATTTTCCACTGTTAGCAAGAGAGAGAAAGAGAAAGAAAGACAGATAGGAGTCAGGAGAGTTCCATATAATGTCGATCATGAAATCTTTTAAAAACTTTTAAAGGAGTGGAAGGTATGCATACTCGCTGTAAAGTACAAAAGCAGGGGCCATCTCGCCAGGGAGCTCCACTACATCCGTCTCATTCCCGTCTGGATCAATTGACATCTTAGTGAGCTTGTTACTGTACATCATGTAAAGCGTCCTTGGTGACTGAGTTACAGCGATTGCTTTTACTCCATGTACTCCGCCTGGAAATAAAATGAAATGATGAACAAACAATAACACTTGATTTGATCTTGATTTGATTAAATTACGCATAGAACTACAGCTCCATGATTGAACTGATGGATTATACTTCAATCAGAATTGTTTGTTTTTTTGTTAGACATTTCAGATCTTTGATTATTTTTCTGCATTGAACATATCACAAATAAAATACAGTCACTTTTTCTGTTAATGGAAGACAATAAGACGCATAAGTAGTAAAACCAAACACATGAAAATTACGTATACAGTATTTTGATAATAGAAAATCAAATTGGAACAAAATCCGTCCAGAAGTGTAGCCTACACAAACAAGCCACCAAGAAAATTACTTCTGACCCTATAAAAGACGGAGCACTGGGGGCAGCATATCCAAAATATATAGGCTTCTAGATTTTATCATGGTAGACCTTCATACCAACTTTGAACAAAGTCCCTCAAAAAATGTAGCCTATTGAGCACACACAAACCATCCACCAACAATATGACCTTTGACCCTATAAAAGATGGAACACTGGGGGCAGCACATCCAAAATCTATAGGCTTGTAGATTACAATCATGGTAGACCTTGATAACAAATTTGAACAAAATCTGTCATGAAGTGTAACCTATAGAGCGCACACATACTATCCATTAACAACATGACCTTTGTCCCTATAAAAGTTGGAAAACTGGGGGGCAGCACATCCAAAATCTATAGTCTTTTCGTACATCATGATAAAACTTCATGCCAAAATTGAACAAAATCCGTTAACAAATGTGACCTCTAGAGCGCAGACAAACGATGAACTGTCCATAATACATGGTTCTGTTTTGTTTTGTTTTTTTTTTTTTTTGGTTTAGTGTTTTTGTTTTTGTTTTTTCGGAACTGGTACGCCTCGTAGGAGCCATGCCCTTCCGGCAAAGGTCGTCAGAGAAAGCGGGGACTTGTCGCATGGCAACCAACATGGCCAAGTTCGTCATTATTTCACCTCCGTACCAACGCAGTAACCATCGTTGTGCACCAACATCCCCAGCTCGCATGTGTTAGCTGAAACGGGGCCTCGTCCGCGAACTGTCAGGTTTTTCACGTATGTTATTTCTTTTTGTGTGAATCCATATGTTTGCGTGTGTGATTTCATTAGTCCGTGCAAACCTTAAGATTAATTTCCCCATCTGCCTTCTTGTTGAGAAGTTGCGAATACAGTTGTCACAAAGCTGTTACATATTGTTTGCTCTGTAATTCAGAATTTATCAAGCTTTGACTAAATTACTTTAAACTTAGATTCATTCGTTTTAGTCAGTTTGTCGTGTTGATTGTCTTCGATAGGTTCTCCCCCTTTTGATTATGCCCTTAACTGGACCGACACCAAGTCGAGCATAACACTCAAATATTTCATCTTTTTACGTTTTGTAAAGGTAAGTTTTTGAACTTCGAAACATCATTCCCAATTTGCTTTTTTTCTTTTCTTTTTACCAACTGCTATGACCTTCGTCCTTTGTGGGTGCACGTGCAAATCAATCAAGTCAAACCATTTGCATATTTTAACAAAGTCATCCTGCATTTTTTCTTCTACCTCCTTATTGTTTTACCATATTTAGAAATGCTGTATCATCAGCACAAAGTCACATTTTAGCATTGAAGTACACATTTACATCACGCATATCATTAATAAATTAAAAAACCCTAAAAATATCAGCGGACCTAATATAAACTCCTGGAGACGCCTGATTAAAAATCACTTTAAAAAGTATTCACTGCAACAAATCATCTCCGTTCTCTTACGATTCTAGCAGGCGTATTATCTTCCTTTTATACCATAGAACTTACGCTTTGCAAGAATATAATTGTGTGGAATAGCATCAAAGGCCTAGATCTAAGAGAATACTTCTAATGACATGCTTTGGTTATTTTATCGCACACCTAAACTGTAATTTAAGTTAAACATGTAGCAGTAAATATGATGGTCTAAATCCTAATTGACAATTTTCAAAGAGTTTATCAACATTCAAATATGAATTAAGATTGATCATGTTTGTGATCAAGTTAGGTAGCACAGAAATTGGTCTGAAATTATCAATATTAGATGTTTCCCATTGGCGTCAGTTTCACATTCATTTCTATTTACAACACAAAAGAAGTAAGTCCATTTCAGTCTGCATTAAAGAGAAATTGAAATCTCATTTGTGACATATCTATTGTCTTTGGGTCTACTACTTGAAAATAAGCCGATGTGATTCAAACAAAAATGAATTGCCCTGTGTCACGTGTGTATACTGAGAGGTGTATAGCATGTTGACATTTAAAGGCTCTGTCCATACAAAACTTAGGGAATATACTGCCCTGGGCAAGCAACGCCTGCTTAAAATGTCATAGACCTCTTTTGCATGCATCTTCAGTTTTTTTAATCGACCGGGACCTGTGACGTAGGATTATGACTTTATAAACCAAAAAAAAAAAAAAATACAAATACAAATACAAATACAAAATTGAACTCATAATATAATCTTACGCAACTTTGTGGTTGAGATTAGATGCCACCCACTGTATTTCCACTCATCAATTTGCAGAAGTTCCGAGGGAGAATATCAAAGGAAGTAATGGGTTGGTACAGATTACTAGTATCATACTTTAAAAGGCAAAATGTCTGATTAACTTATCCTGATGGAAATTGTGATAAAGTGTAATGTCAGATGATATTTGAAGAGTGCAGTTGTTAAATCTTTACCGTTAACACTGTTTAATGATTATTTATGTCAATCCCTGCTCCTTTAGCTAAGTTAATGAAAATCATAAATCTATTACTTCTTGCATTTTTTTTCAAGAACAAGCTATATTAAAATTAGTAAGAAACAGGGTATTGATGCATACTAAGACGGGGTCTTAAATACCAGATGTTGAATTTTTCTTTTGGATGTCACAAAAAAAACACTTAAAATTCGAAGAATAGTTTTAAGTATAATTATGAAATGATGTTAATGATTTAATCTAATGCAGTCATTTATAACAAGACCATTTAAAGTAGGTTTTGGTGATGTATATTTTTGTTGACTTTATTTCATACAGTTGCAAAATCCATCTTGGTGAGATGTATTTCATGCCATGTCTCTGTAATCGTGTAGTGCAGAGGAATTCCGTTTTTTTAACCCATCCGTGTGTCTGTGTGTATGGATTTATGTATATGCACTGGATCGTACATGGTGTTATAACCTTTGTCGATAACTTGCTCTGGATCCTTGTCCACAAGACAGGAGCGCGAAACGCCATAGGAACTGGACCAATAAAGCTTCCTGTATTTTGTGTCATACGCTACATCGCCTGGTTGTGTCGTCAGATCGATAAACACGGTGAATTGGAGTCTTTCAAGGTCGGCCACAAGAATCCGATTGTTAATGCTGTCGGTGACGAACATCATCGGGAGAGCTATTGGAATAACAAAGCCAATTGACACTGCATTAACGTATATTATATAACGTGACGGAGAAAAAACGAGACCTATCCCATCCTTGATCCCTTTTATACGTTTTAAGATCACCAAAACACAGTGTCCGTGTAATCTCTTGTACTTGAAAAGAGTGAGCCCTTAAAACAGATGTGTATGGACAGGATAATGCGTTGACTGAGATCTGAAAAAGTTTTCATTATCAACAAAAGACAACGAATCTGAAAGAGACCTGACAAGCAAGTCAAACAGGTTGTTGAATCAGCAGCATTCGATTGTTTTTGTTGTTGTTTTTTTTCTTCGGCCAATATTATTTAGTCCGTCTCTTTCTCTCTGTGTCCCTCTGTCTGTCTGTCTGTCTGTCTGTCTCTCTCTCTCTCTCTCTCTCCACATGCACACACACACAGACACGCTTATCCTAGACAGAGAGAGAGGGGGGAAGAGAGGGGGAGAGGAGTAGATTGTTATGGTAATAGTACGTTACCATGAAGGTTCGTTGGCATAACACACTTACTATTTTTTTCTAGTAGGATCGACGAACCTTATTCAATTTTCAGATTGACGGACATTCACAATAACAAACCCTATTCCATTTTTAGATAAAAAAATGGAATTTGGGAATTCGCTAGGTTTCGCAAAAGGTTGCAAAATGTTTGTTAAAGGTTGCAAGAAAATTCGCAGTTTTCCTATTCGCACACAGTTTTTTCTTGTTGCACATGCATTTTGAACAGATTCAAAATTTCTTTGCGAATAATTTTTTTTTCGCAAACAGTTGCAAGCGTTTGCAAGACAGTTGTAAGTCTTTGCAAATGGTTGTAAGACGGTGTTGCTGCAAGTTCTTTCTACTTCGCCAGTGCTATCGACAACAGACCAAGGTTTTTTGTATAAAATCGACCCATTGAGAGAAACTGGCCATGTGAGTCGCAATGCCGAAAAAAAAGGTACAAAAAGAAAGGCGCAAACCCCTCGGGGTCTGATGAGGTCCACGCCGAGGCCCTGGCCAAGGAAGAACTCCCTACAGTCCCTGCTGCTGAACCTCTTGATGCTACTGAAGAATATGAGTCTTCTTCCTCATCACCCTCTGATGATGGTGAGAAAAAACAGAAGAAGTCCTTTGTGTTTGTTTGTTTTTTTCCTCTTTATTTGCACGATAGTTGTCATGTTTGTAGAAGCAGAAAACCAAGCAAAGCAGTCCTTCAAGGGCAGTAGCACGATGGGCCTCTTCCTGGCAGAAATTCATTTTCATATTCTGGAAAACCCATCTCGAAAGTACTCTTCGATTGCGATCACAAGGGGATGCTGGGAAAGGTTTTCTCACCCTTTTTACATGGTTGGGTCCAGAGATGGTACTTTTCCAGGAGTTAGCAGAAGTTCCTAAACATTCGCAAATAGTGGTAAAGGATGGGCAAAAAGTTTACTTATCTTCGCAGAAACTCTCGCTAACATTTGCTTGCTGTTGCTAATAGTCACCAATTACCTTTTGCAAAAACTTTTGCAAACATTCGCTCGAATGTTCGTAGTTCCTAACGTCGCTTAAAGTCACTAAATGACGCCACTGGCAGAGGCGAACCCTGATTTTTTGCCAACATTCATCAGAAAAGTTGGCGAATCCAAAATTGGCCACTTTCGAAGTACATGTATCTAAGGATTCATTCTTTTCGGAATAACGACCCTTCGGGGTAACGAGCCTAACAATGTATTTAATCCCCCCCCCCCCCCCTTCATACAACAACAGTGTTCGGGGGTATTGTTTATAATCTGGTGTTTTTCTAATACAGATACCTGTAACTTCACTATTTTTCATATGAAAAAAAAAAACACGTATTTTTTATTATAGATTTTATGCCGATTGAAGATGTGAAGAGCTAAGCATTATAAAAGAATAATTTGTTTGATTTGGGGGGCTTTTTGACGACCGGCAATTTGCGTATAATTTTTTACCATTGTTTTAAACACGGATTTTTTATCAAGAAGTGTGAGGGCAAAAGTGACCGTGCGTCACAAAACCAACAAAAAATCACACGCGAGGACTCAAAGCAATTAAAATGGGACAACAAAGTAAATCTTCATCTTTTTTTGAATACACTGAATGAGCAATTATTCTTATACATAATGGAAAGTTGTGTTATTACCAGGTCTTTTCTAAAACCCTTCGCACACTTTACTATCCGCTCTAAAACTTTTGAAAAAGATAAGGCTGCTTTGAAAGTTTAGTCTAGTCATAAATGAAATGTGCCGATTGAGAGTGAACATTTTCAGCTTAATCTGATAATCCTCCCATACTGAATGTGGTTTCCCGGGAATTTTACAAGTTTTTTTTTTTTTTTTTTTTTTTGCCCATTCATTGCACAGAGCACAGATTGATGAGATTAAGCATTGAATACTTGTAGACTCTAAACTTCAAAGCCATATTTTTCTCAGTAAACTCTTTTCAAGGATGTGTACATTATTTCCATAATTTAGATTTTGAAAGGCCGTTTGTACATAATTATGTATCATTTTAAACTTCGTAGAGCCTGCATTTTAAAGGGATGGTACAGTATTGGTGGAGAGGAGAATTGGGCTTTTAACTTTTTGCGAGATAACAAAAAAAAAAAACACTTATGACATAGTATAGAGCATGCCATTTTAAGAGGAATTCAAAGTTTATTTGATGAAAATAGGGTTTGGAATGACTGAAACATCCAAAAACAAAGTAAAACAAAGCAATCGTAATAAAGTGTGAATCCAACACTTTATTATTGCTCGGTTTTGGATATCTCAGCCATTTAAAAATTAATTTTCATTAAATAAGAAATGTTTAATTCTTCATGGAATTACATGCTCTTTCATATTTCACGAGCGGTTTCTCATCTCACCAAAAAATGTTAGAAAACCTGAAATTAGGTGTTAACCAAAACTATACAATTCCTTTAATAATCTGCCTTCAGCTAGGAATCCATTTCTCGCGAATCTTTGGTGGTTTTGTGATGCACGGTTACAAAATAAACAAAGGTTTAAAAAGTACGTGTGGTGGCTGATTATGACTTCTGTTTGATACCCTCACACAATATTGTATAATTGTGGTCCAAATTACACGCTTTGAAGGCATTTTACGTGTATTCATAGTTGATAAACCAATGTTATTCGTATTTGGATGAAAAGGTTTACTTCACTATTCAATTATGATTCAAGATTTTAAAGGGATGGATTGATCCAGTACACATAGATAAGAATATGACAATTTAGACAAGTTGATAACCATGGGTATAAAAAGTGTTGTTTGTTATTCCTATCTAAATTATTATTGGCATGATTAGCGTGGAGATGAATTGCACCACAAAATTATGACCTCTGCACCGTGAGATAGTCACGATTAAGGTAAAATCTGCTTTTATTATGTTACATTGGTCACTGAGAGAAGTGTAAGTAATTAATAACAATGACATGTTGATATGATTAAGTTTTTGTTTTAACTATAAGTCAGTGTCACTGTTAATTCATAATTCATATGTAATTAATTTATTATTAATCCATGTAAGCGGTGTTCAATATAGACAAAGAATAAGTGCCAGTAAAAGTTGACTCCATATCTGGATAAGGACTGAGGGCCTGACATCCGTAGTTTGATTCAACAAGTAGTCTATTATCCAGCAGCCTTTTTCGAGCATTCTGGCTCGGTCTTGCTGCAAGGAGGGGTTAGAAGAAGTAGGCAGCAGCCAGTGGTTGTCGCGAACTCTTTCTGACGTCGCAGAATGATAAAATTTCGGCACGAGATTTGTACGTTGTGTCTAGATGGTTTGTGTATATTTTGCTTTTACATTTTCTTTCTCTTGTATTCATGGCAATACCTACTGATCGCTACTGCAGTTATTATGCCATGTAGCCAACGGGAACAAACAATTATGAATGATCATGGCGCATGCCATTTTCTAATACGCCATGAACATATAGTCTCTAGATAGTTGCAGATGGATATTATACTTATTCAGCTCTCCCGGTGAATTCTATTCAGACACCTTTCGAATACGCGTAACCTACCCATTTGGCAGTTCGACCTGTTATGACAAGGCGAACAAAGGCATGTGAACATGTTGACCGCGTCCTGACATGCTCTTCCGTTCTTACACGGATTGCTGTCACATTCATCGATATCTGTGAATTCAATGGATATAAAAAACTAATTAATAGAATTAAATAACAAACTGAATTCAAAGCAGTGGAAAAATCAAGAGAGAAAACACACGTAACTCCCAAATGCAGATGTAAACATGATACACATTTTTGTCTGAAAACGTAGAAAAATTCCCCTCCTCCCCCTCACCCTCTCCCCCTTCCGATTAGGGTTTCCCTGGATCCGCCATAATCAAACATGAAATTTCTGTCATTAATGTCTTCATAGCACTAACTTACCTCTATCGTTTTTTGGTTCGACTGAGAAGATGAAAAACTTCCAGACTTTAGGGACTCGGAGGTTTCAAATCCCCCCCCCCCCCTCCTTCGGCGGTGGGAGGGGAGGAGGGAAGGGGAACTTATCTTAACAAATTAAGATCATTATCACCATAAAGACTTCGTCTGCAAAGTTTGGTCAAAATCCATTTGGGAGTTTTCAAGAAAATCATAACGGTAAATGTTCATGAGCAATTTTGTTAGACAGAGAGAATTACCATCGGTACGTAACACTGTTGAAGGACGTGATTTTTTACATTTCCAGGTGAAACGTTTTTACAAATCCCGTTGATGCAATATTCTAGATTTTTACACCCCCCCCCCGACGTTTTTACAAATCCCATTGATGCAATATTTTAGGTTTTTACATCCCCCCCCCCCCGACGTTTTTAAGAATCCCGGCGTTTTTACAAATCCCCGCTTAAGATACCCACTGCACCTTAATCCTGGGATGTAGCTAAAGTTACAGGTAGAATCTGTTCATAGTACCTTAGATTGTTCTCCGACACAATAAAGGGTATTTTTGTATCAAATCATTTGGTAAAACATCAAAATTGTATAATTCTAATTATTGTTACTATATCAGGTTTTTTTTAGTTCCTGTAAGTGGTGTGAAAGTTCTTTTTTTTTCTAGGTGCTGGTGCAGGTTGAGTGTATTCTGGACGAGAACTGATAGTCAACGATTCAACACATACAGTCTACTTCATATCCAGCAGCCTTTTCTAGGATTCTAGAATGCTGCAAGGACGGGTTGCAAGTGGCTGAAAGGGTTAGGGAGGAGCCAGTAGTTGTTGCGAACTCTTTCGGTGACACTGACGTCGCAGAATGATGTACTTCCGGCGCGAGATTTTCGCATTGTACCTAGATGGCATATGTAAATTACAGAGAGAGAAAAAATAATTTAGACACAAAATATTAAATATTTTGTGTCTAAATTATTTTTTTCTCTCTCTACTTCATTCCTGACATCCTATCGTACTGATCGCTGCTGCAATTACTATAGAATCTGTCTAACGGAAAAAAAATAGAGATGGTGGCCCATGCCTTTAAAAAAAAGAACACACACACACATGAACATGTACTCTTTACATAGTTATAGATGTATACAGCTCTCTGGTAAATCAAGTATAATTCAACATTTTCTTGAATCAAAACCTACCCGTTTGGCAGTTTAACCCGTTATAACCTGGGGAACACCGACAAGAGTAAGTGTTGACCGCGTCCTCACACGTTCCTCCGTTCTGACACGGATTGCTGTCACACTCATCAATATCTATAAAATGAGATATAACAAAAACAGGATGAACTGCAACACACAAAAAAGATACGGTAAATACACATAAAGCCCTAAGGCAGACTAAATATATGTAACCATTACACACATATTGCCTGCATCCTATCAGATTGCAAGGGTATTACCGTCCTCTAGTGAGTGGTTATTAATAAGCGCAGATATTCTTAACAACAATGGATATGATCTACCGCAATTATGTTTTTTTTTTTCTTTGTGATTTTTTCTTTTTCTTTCTGTATGTATTTATCATTCTTATACGAAAGACAGAGAGGGGGAGAGGGAGAGAGAAAGGAGTGGATACAAAGAAGGATCGAATATATATCATAGGGTACAATATGCATTGCAATCATCACGTTATTCTTTATGAAGTTTATGTTCTTTGTTTAAGACAGCTGACTTGAGTAAATTATCATTATTTCACGCCATATGAGCAATTATTGATTATGAATCTAATATCAGATCTGATTAGCGCTTGGACGGCTATTTCACTTTCATATTGCTGATCAAGTACTGAGATCTGTTATAAACTTCGGAACGTTTAGGCAAATTGGAAATCAATTTTAGGAAAATGCACCGTGACGGTGAGTATTGTTGGTTGATGCAATTTAATTTCATGACTAATTGAAGTGTCATGCACGACTTGCTTGTAATGCTGTCTGCATCTAAATTCCAGGATGTAGTAAACTCACAGGTAGAATTTGTTTCAGATATCTTGAATTTTCGCATTGTACTTAGATGGTATATATTATATTTCGTGTCTAAATTATTTTTGTTTCTTTCGATTTCATTCCTGACAATCCTACTGATCGCTGCTGCAGTTACTATGGAATCTGTCTAACGGAAACAAACAACAATGAAAGATGTTGGCACAAGCCTTTTAAAAAAACACACAAACATGAGCATGTAGTCTCTATATCAGTTCTAGAGGTATACAGTTCTCTGGTAAATCAAGTATAATCCAACATTTCTTGAATCCAAACCTACCCATTTGGCAGTTTGACCCGTTATAACCCGGCAAACACAGACAAGAGTACATGTTGACGGCGTCCTTACACGTTCCTCCGTTCTGACACGGATTGCTGTCACACTCATCAATATCTGTAAAATGGGATATAACAAATACAGGATGAAAAGCAACACAAAATCAAGACGAGAAACACACATAAAGCCCTAAGGCAGGCTAAATAGATTTAAATATTACACACATAGTTTCTGTAGCCTTTCAGATTCCAAGGGTATTACCGTCCTTGAATGAGTGGCTAATTAGCGCGGTACTCTTATGAACAATGCATACGATCTACCGCGATTAATTGGTTATTTTTTCTTTGTCTTTCTTTATTTTTCTCTTCGCATGTATGTATATATTTTTATAACAAAGAGAGAGAGGGAGGGAGAGACAAAGAGAAAGGAGTGGATACAAAGAAGGATCGAATATATATCATAGGGTACAATATGCATTGCAATCATCACGTTATTCTTTATGAAGTTTATCATGACCAGGTCACCTCTAGCTCAACTATTTTTATACAAAAACAATTATACATTTGGTCACCGTTTTACTGATTTGTAAAAGGGAAGAAAATTTTTGCATTACAGAGGGGTAGTTCAGTTCTTTGTTTAAGACAGCTGACTTGAGTAAATTATCATTATTTCACGCCATATGAGCAATTATTGATTATGAATCTAATATCAGATCTGATTAGCGCTTGGACGGCTATTTCACTTTCATATTGCTGATCAAGTACTGAGATCTGTTATAAACTTCGGAACGTTTAGGCAAATTGGAAATCAATTTTAGGAAAATGCACCGTGACGGTGAGTATTGTTGGTTGATGCAATTTAATTCCATGACTAATTGAAGTGTCATGCACGACTTGCTTGTAATGCTGTCTGCATCTAAATTCCAGGATGTAGTAAACTCACAGGTAGAATTTGTTTCAGATATCTTGAATTTTCGCATTGTACTTAGATGGTATATATTATATTTCGTGTCTAAATTATTTTTGTTTCTTTCGATTTCATTCCTGACAATCCTACTGATCGCTGCTGCAGTTACTATGGAATCTGTCTAACGGAAACAAACAACAATGAAAGATGTTGGTACAAGCCTTTTAAAAAAACACACAAACATGAGCATGTAGTCTCTATATCAGTTCTAGAGGTATACAGCTCTCTGGTAAATCAAGTATAATCCAACATTTCTTGAATCCAAACCTACCCATTTGGCAGTTTGACCCGTTATAACCCGGCAAACACTGACAAGAGTACATGTTGACCTTGTCCTGACACGTTCCTCCGTTCTGACAAGGATTGCTGTCACACTCATCAATATCTATAAAATGGGATATAACAACATTCGTAATAAAAATTAAATAACAATGAGAGAATGTAAACCAACGCAAAAGCACACACTTATCATGTCAAAAGACAGAATTATTAGATTTAAACATTTAAACATCATTATACACACATCGTCTGCATTCTTCGAGATTGAAAGAAAGGGTGTCATTGGATGAGTGGTTAATTAGCACTCCTAAGAAACAATGGATATGAAACCGGAACTTTTTTCCTGTCTATTTTTCTCTTTCTCTCAGTATGTACATATTTATGTATACATTTATATGGTAGAAAGATAGAAAGAGAGAGAGAGAGAGAGAGAGATGAGTAACTTGATATAAAGTCCGTATACATTATAAGAAACAAATGTGTTCATGGTACCCATTACGTCATTTCACCATTTACTCGACTGTTTTCATTTGGAACAATCATAAATTTTGGTTACTTTTTATGCTGATTTAAAAATATGAGGAGTTATGCATTGCAGAGAGGTAGTTAGTTCCTATCTTTAGTGTTAAGACTGCTCATAATGTATGAGTGAATTATCATTATTTGGTAATCAGCGGCTTTTAGCGAGAAATAAGAAGTCAAAAGACATGTGGAAAACAAATGTTATCTTATCCCTGATATTTCATTGAGGATTGAGACTGTCATACAAATTGTCCAAATTACATCCCATACGGGCAATTATTCATATTAAATAGTAGATTTGATTCGCGCTTTGACGAAATTTTCACTTAATATTGGTAATGTAGTATTGAGATAAGATATTAAATTGGGGAAATCTAGGCATTTTAAAAAAAATACATAATGTATATACTCGTAGTTGGATGTCGCAATTTGATTCTAAATGACCAATGGAAGTGTCATGCACGACTTGCTTATGATAATGCCCCTTTGTAGCTGCACTTAATAGTTCAAAAACTTTATATCAGACAACACAGTCATTGATATGGGTAATAGCTGTGAAAAGTATACAATGTTGTTGGAGGTGATTTAGATATGAAAGCATAAATCAGGTTTACTAATTCATGACTAATGTTAAAGTTAAGTCATGTAGGTTCCAGATTTTGGTCAAATTTTAACCCTCTGTACAAAATTTGAACTTTACACAGGAACCAATGATTGTGTCTGTGAGCTAGTTTGTGTTTACAATGACCCTGAACAATGGACATGTACACCACCTTTTCAAAACTGTATTCAAGGTAAAGGGTGAAATGCATGCACATAAAAAAACCTCTTTTGTCAGTACTGACGTTGGAGAATGATGTACTTTTGACACAACATCCGCGTATTATACCTACAAGGTATATGTAATATTATGTTTTTATATTTTTATATTTTAGTCCTTACGATAATACTGATCGTTGCTGTAACTGTCGAATCTGTCTATACATGTACGGGAAACAAATAATGATGAAAGATGGTGCCGCATGCTTGCTTATATATAGTCTCTAGATAGTTGCAAAGGGATATATAGTTATTTGGCTGTCTTGTGAACTAATTTTAATCCAACATTTCCCGAATCCAAACCTACTTGTTTGGCAGTTCGATCCATTATAACCCGGCAAACACAGACAAGAGTACATGTTGACCTCGTCCTGACACGATCCTCCGTTCTGACACGGATTGCTGTCACACTCATCAATATCTGTAAAATGGGATATAACAAAATTTGTAATAGAAATGAAATAATAATAAGAGAATGTAAGCAAACGCAAAAGCACGCAATTATCATGTCAAAAGACAGAATTATTAGATTTAAACATCATTATACAGTATACAGACATTGTTTGCATTCTTCCGGATTGAAAGAAAGGGTGTCATTGGATAAGTGGTTAATTAGCACTCCTAAGAAACAATGGATATGAAACCGGATTTTTTTTTTGGTCTATTTTCTCTTTTTCTAATGTTTATATTTATGTATACCTTTATATGGTAGAAAGATAGAAAGAGAGAAAGAGAGAGAGATGAGTAACTTGATATGAAGTCCGTATACATCATGAGAAACAAATGTGTTAATGGTACCTATTACGTCATTTCACCATTTACTCGGCTGTATTCATTTTGAACAATCATAAATTGTGTTTACTTTTTATGCTGATTTAAAAATACGAGGAGTTTCCCGAATCCAAACCTACTTGTTTGGCAGTTCAACCCGTTATAACCCGGCAAACACAGACATGAGTACATGTTGACCTCGTCCTGACACGTTCCTCCGTTCTGACACGGATTGCTGTCACACTCATCGATATCTGTAAAATGGGACGCAACAAAATTCGTAATGGCAATGAAATAACAATAAGAGAATGTAAGCAAACGCAAAAACACACAATAATCATGTCAAAAGACATAATAACATCATTGTGCAGAATTCAGACATTGTTTGCATTCTTCCGGATTGAAAGAAAGTATGTCATGGGATAAGTGGTTAATCAGCACTCCTAATTAACAATGGATATGAAACCGGAACTTTTTTTTGTCTTTTTTTTTCTCTTTCTCTCAGTACATGAATATTTATGTATACCTTTATATCTTAGAAAGATAGAAAGAGAGAGAGAGAGAGAGAGAGAGATGAGTAACTTGATATAAATTCCGTATACATCATAAGAAACAAATGTGTTAATGGTACCCATTACGTAATTTCAACATTTACTCGACTGTTTTCATTTGGAACAATCACAAATTTGGGTTACTTTTTATGCTGATTTAAAAATATGAGGAGTTATGCATTACAGAGGGGTAGTTAGATCCTATATTATGTGTGTTAAGACTGCTCATAAGACATTGTATGAGTGAATTATCATTTTTTGGTAATCGGTGGCTTTTAACGCCAGAAATAAGAAGTCAAAAGATATGTGGAAAACAAATGTTATCTTATCCCTGATATTTGATTGAGGATTGAGACTATCATACAAATTGTCCAAATTACATCCCATACGGGCAATTATTCATATTCAATTAGAAGATGTGATTCGCACTAGGACCAAATTTTTACTTGATATTGGTGAGTAGATTAAGGTATTAAATTGGGAAAGTCTAGGCAGTTTGGCAATCATTTTAAGAAATACACAATGTAAATAGTTTGATGACAGAATTCATACTTATAAGTGTTGGATTGTTCACCGACACAATTGAAGGTATTTACTTGACAAATATTTGCGAAACCAGGAAGATTGTATAATTAATAAATATTACTGTATGACTGATTCTAGTTCATGAAAGTGGCGTTCAAGATAAAGAAAGAGTACTTGCTGGTGCAAGTTGAGTGTATTTCTGGATAAGGAGTGATGGTCTTGCAGCAGTCGATTCTACATATCTAGTTTACTTCATATCTAGCAGCCTTTTCAAGGAATCTATAATGCTGCAAGGAGGGGGTGGAAAGAGTAGGTAGGAGATAGTGGTTGTTGCGAACTCTTTCGGTGACACTGACGTCGCAGAATCTAGTTTTGGTGCGAGATGTATGTAGATGGAAATATTTTTGTGTCCACATTTTTCCATTTCATTCGTTACAATCCAACTAATTGCTGCAGCAATTTCAAATAATTATGGAGTCTATCTAAGGGGAGCAAACAATGCTGAAAGATGGTGACGCATGCTGTCACCATGTGCCCTCTGGTAAATAAACTCTAATCCCACATTTCCAGATCCCAACCTACCCGTTTGGCACTTTGACCCGTTATAACCAGGGGAACACAGACAAGAGTACATGTTGATCGCTTCATGACACGTTCCTCCGTTCTGACACGGATTACTGTCACACTCACTGATATCTGTAAAGTCAAGTGATATAACAAAGTGAAATAAATAGAAATAAGAAATATAACTGAATAACAAAAGTGATGCTACCAAGGGAATAAGAGACAAAAGGCAAAAACAAGTCAAAAGACAAACTTATGACATGTATAGATATTATGCACCTTTACTTTGCTCCTTTCAAATTTGAATGGAAATAATTTCATTAATTGAAGGCCAATCAACGCGTATTCAAAAGAGAAATGAATATGATATAACATGGTATTATATTTCTCTCTCCGTATCTCTCTCCCTTAAACAACACATAGAAACAGAAACAGAGTTTTTTGACTGAAGTACTTATCATTAGATGGAGAGGTAAAGAGTGTAGAGTGAAACGTGACTGAACACTAACCGTCCCTCTACATACACACCGTTAAAGGGGAAATCCAGTCCAAATATTGGTTAGTCTGATAAGAAAGAGTAAAATATTACGAGTTCAACAGTAAAATTTTGATCGAAATCGGGTGAAGAATAAGGAAGTTATGACATTTTGAAGCTTTGCTTATTTTTCAGGAAACAGTTCTTGAACGGTCAAAATGAATATGCAAGTGACAAAGTGAGCATGTCATACCCTCACAACTTGCCATATAGTTTGTAAATAAAATTTTGGGATTTCCAGTTTTTCATTCAAAGGCAATTATGCCCGAGGCTCAAATCCTGATATATCTCACTGATCACTATTCTGAATTCATTCAACCAGGGATAACATCATACTTTAGACCTCAATGACTGAAACATTGAATTTTCGTCGTTTTTTGTACATGATCAATTGAAAATTGTGAGGTTATGACATGGCCAGCTCACTCATTTGCATATTCATATCCACTGTACAAGAACTGTTTTGCAAAAATAAGCAAAACTTCAAAATTTCACAACTTCCTTATTTTTTCATCCAATTTCAGTCAAATTTTTACCATTGAATTCGAAAGATTTTACTCTTTTTTTTATCAAACTAACTTATTTTTGGACTGGATTTTCCCTTTAATATAACGAAGTCCTCGGGCCCGGTAGATTTCACTTCTTAAATCGAAATTTCGTCACAACAGAACGAATAAACAGTAAAAAAAAAAAAAACACACACACACACACATACACAGAGCGGATAATGTTGCGGCTTAATTTTCACGTTGTTGTAATCGGAATTTCCCTCTGTGTTCCTGATATAAACGGGAGTGTAGCACCAAGAGGGTCGTACCTGTGCAATTAACCCCTTCTGTTCCATTAGGGCAGTGGCAGGTGTAGTTGGTAACTGTCTCTTCGCACCATCCATTCTCACACGGATTCTTGCCGCAATCTTGAGATCAGACAGTGAGAGATGGGGAGAGCGAGAGAGAGAGAAAGAGAGACAGAACGAGAAAAAATTCGATGTGGACATGTATGTAATATAATGGTTATCATAGACATGTAATATCGGAAACCCTAGCTTTTTTATTTTGCTTGCAGTTGAGAATTCTCCGGATTCTATAGACTTTAAGTCGATATAAAAATGGCCAACTTCACTGCAAGGAAACTTGAAAGAAGAAAAAAACTTAAAACGGTGAAATAAGATTTCCAAACATTTTCTTTCTTCTTTTTGTGATATCTTACTTTGTACGGGTAGCTGGGTAACGTGATGATAAGTCATGTATCACCAAAATTGTAATAGACCTATGGTGTGGCCACAAGGCATGGACGTATATCCCGGGGAGGGGGGAGGATGAGTCCCTCCAGTGTGTGTGAGTGTGTGTGAGTGTAAAAGCCTGTGTTTGACTTTCTTTCGGGGAACCTACTCTCACAAGAATCTGCTTCCATGTAGGTTCCCACCATACACAATACTTATTTATCCGTCATAAATGTAATGTAATTGAAAATGATTTCAATATTTATTTTGTCCCATGTAAATGTTATTTGTATATACTGCACTAACTTATAATTTGTGTTACTGTACATTGCCATGAATGCATGTTGCAAACACAACTCTGTATCATTTATGTGGAAACTTAATAAATGAAATGAAATGAAATGAAGTGGAATTAGAATAAAGAGACATCATGGATTTATTTTCTGAAAGAAATTTCACTCATCCTTTAAAAAAGAGAAAAACAACTTAATACCTGGTTCCCTACAGACACGACGGCCAGCTGGAATATTAAATCTGCTGCTCCTCCTCCTCTGGCAGCGGCTGCCTATGCCGTTGGGAAAGGGTTCCACCTTCGGGATTTGTCCGTTTTTGCACCTCCTTCTCACCATTGGGAGTGTGTAATTCAGATTGTATCCGTCAGAACACGTCGAAAGAAGCCCTTCTTGCCCACTGTCGGACACTGCAGAAGCTAGAGAACAACACACTTACGATTACACACACACATATATATATATATATATATATATATATATATATATATATATATATATTATATATATAAACATGAATTCACGTGTTGGCTCCACGAAGAAATGAAGAGTTTGTTTGCAAAAACCGATAAGTCCGTTTTTGAAGATTTTGAGTTACGGTCTCTGTCATAAAGTATAAAATAATACCTTTTAAATGATATATTGGTCACTACATAATATAAAGGTACATTTTTGACGTTATGTTCAAAAGAAGCAAACATTTTCTTATTATTCTCTTTATTTTTCTTGACCTTTAATCGCAAATATCTCCATTTCGCAAATATGGACTTATCGGTTTTTGCAAACAAACTCTTCAAATGAAGAAATAAACTGGTAATGCATTGATGATGATCATATGATACAGTCTCCATCAGTGTAGGTTATGAAACAGCTCAATTGTTGGAGCGCCCTTAAACCTATTCCTGTATTTGTCTATTGTTTTTGTAACTTATTGTAAGTTGATGAGTACAGTTATTCGGTATTTCATCATAGCATGTGATAATACGAGAAATTTGCTGACTTCATGCAAGGGGTAGGCAAGGCAAATAGAAGATAAGCCTGACTTCTGCTCAGGGAATGAGGCTTGGGTTATGTTCAAGAATGGAGTAGAGAAGGGAATGACAGAGTTTGTTTCACAGAAGCTTATATCCAAAAAGAACGACATACCAAGGATCACAAACAAGATTAAAAGGTTGATCAAAAGGAGAGATAGGTTTAACAAAAAAAGGTCGGAACATAAAATTGAGAAACCACGGGGTAGTCCCTTTTCAGTTGGAGGAAGAATTGAAAGCAACTAAGAAATCACTGCAACAAGAGCTAAGGAGGGCTTATTGGAATTATGTGGAATCTCTCTTTTCTATCGATGAAGAAACCACAGAATTTGAGAGTATGAAGATATTTTGGAGCTTCATTAAACACAACAGGACTGATAATATAGGAATAAGAGAACTGAAAAGTGATGGTATTACAATCACTGATCCGATGGCAAAAGCTGAAGCGCTGAGCCAACAGTTCAAAAGTTTTTTCACCAAGGAAACCCCCATACTTAATGACTTACTACCGGAAACCTCAGACTTTAAACGTTAAACATGTTAAAGAAATGGAGGATATTGTGTTTACATCAAAGGGTATAGAAAAGTTGCTTTGTGGTTTAAAGATATACAAAGCCCTGGAACGAATGGTATAACTCCAGAGTCTTGAAGCAGCTGGCAAAAATTCTGGCTCCTATTCTTTGTAATATATTCCGGTTGTCATATGAATTTAGTAAAATACCAAATGATTGGCGTGAAGCAAATGGTGTACCAGTCTACAAGAAAGGTAATCGATCTACTCCTGTAAACTACCGCCTCATTTCGCTGACATGTATTTGCTGCAAACTAATGCAACACGTTTTAGCCAGCAAAATTATGAAGCACGGGGACGAAAATAACAATATCTCTTCCCTGCAATATGGCTTCCGTGAGAACATGTCATTTGAACAACAATTACTAGGTTTCACAAGCCATCTACACAAGAACTTGGATGAAGGGCGTCAAACGGATGTTCTAATCATGGATTTCTCAAAAGCTTTTGACAAGGTTATAATTGGACATGAGCGGTTTTTACGTAAACTGGACTACTACGGAATCAGGGGAAAAATCTGAGATGGACTCAAAGCTTTCTCAGTGGAAGAAGTCAAAGGGTCGTTTTAGATGGTATTAAACCTTCTCCAAAAGCGGTAGGATCTGGAGTGCCTCAAGGGTTGGTTCTTGGGCCTTGCCTCTTTCTGCTTTACATTAATGACTTGCTTGATGGTCTAGCGTCAAAGATTCGCCTTTTTGCCGATGATGAAATTTCCTACATGACCATTGACAATCAACATCATACGCAAAATCTTCAAGAGGACCTAAACAAAATTGGTGACTGGGCGAAAAAAATGGATGATGGTTTTGAACACAGATAAGTGTAAGGTTTTGACAATATCCAGGAAAAGAAGAAAGGTGCAACACGTGTATTATCTAAATAGCGCCCCTCTTGATTCTGCAACACGTAGATCTTCAATACGCATGTTGCCATAAACATTCATATGGTTACCACTTATGTATTATTATATAGAAAATAGAGACACCTTGTTTACTTTCAGAATTGTCATTGTCGACCCTGAGGAAGACGAATGTATTCGTTGAAAATTTGGTCTGAATAAATAGCACTGATGGACTGTCAAAATGCATTACCACTCTACTTCTTCATCTTTTCTATACTGGTACCAACACGCGGACTACAAGTATCATATACGTAGGCCTCTTATTACATGAACAGTTTGTTCGCAAAATTCGATAAGTCGATTTTTTTCATGAAAATCAATCGACATACACTGTGATTTTAGGAATTGTGGGACCAATCTGAAGATCTAATCAGTTTATAACAAAACGCAATATAACTCGGATTATTTCAGTCTTTATGAAATATGTGTTTTAAGGAGAAACAGATAAGTCCACTTCTCGTTTTGTTGCAAAAGCCGCTAAGTCCATATTAACCAATCAGTATGTCATATATTATGTGTCAGGTGATTTCATACCCACGCTGTGTTATTAATACTGTACAGTAATTATGTAGGACTACATATCCACACGCACGAAATGGACTTCGCTATAAAACATGCAGGCTGCAGCGCCAGTGGTGCGACTACTGCGTGCTGATCTAAATAATTGTGTATGACAGTAAGCTTCTAGGGGCTGCCAGCTTTCGTCCAACACGGGATGAAAATGAGAGGGCAAGAAATAAAATATGCCGTTACTATGGCAACGGAGTTTCCATACATTCGAAACATAGTGTCGGGGAGGGGGTGTTTCATCAATATGGTCAGCGCTGACAAGTTGTCAGTCTCTGACAATTTCAGCAAAATCCTTGGTTTTGATTGGCTGAGATGCTCTGGTCACTGTCTGTTACTAGTACTGTGGTTATTGTCAGAGACTGACAACTTGTCAGCGCTGCCAACTTTCATGAAACGGTACCCTGGTTCCATTAATCCAAAGAACAGCATGCGTAGCGAATTGCATGAGCATTGCTACAAAACATGCGGAAGAAGTTTGAACCACATATTTTTTTCCTACTTTATTTTCATGATATTTGATTACCGTAGCAACGCAGTTTCCAACACATTCAAACAATGTCTTTACCACTACACCAGTGTCTGTGTACCAAAGTTCGTATTTTGCTTGAAAAGAAAAAAGGAAATTCTCTGATCCACAATATTTTCCCGATTTATTGCCATGATATGTCGTTTACATATTACCATAATGTCTTGTTACCATGGCAACGCAGTTTCCAACACATTCGAAAAATGTCTTGCACATCTTATCATCCCGACACTAATATAATATGTGTGCCAAGCTTCGTAAGCATTTTCCTTGAAAAATAAGGAACTGTTTCGGTCCCTAATATTTTCCCGATCAATCGTCGCTATATGCTGTTACCATGACAACGCAGTTTTTGAGACATGACAGAATGCGACTTGCACATTTACCAAAGGTAATGTGAGCGCTAAATTTCATGATCACTGCTCGAAAAATGCGGAAGTACATCGACTACCAAAAGCTATTCCGTGAATTATGGCATAATGATATGCAGTCACCATGGCCACGCATTTTCCAATACATTCGAAAAAATAAAATGTGTTGCACATCTCTATCCCCAAACCGATGTGCGTGTAGTAAAACCTTATGAGCATTGCTAAAAAATTGAGGACACTTGCAACGCACCGATTTCATACCGCGAGCAGTGAACTAATCGGTTTTTGCCGCAAAACACATTGATAAGTACAAAATTCCAATTTTTTCTCTTTGTGTAGATTTCTAGATATCAAACCTTTTATTATGTAGGTAACCGAAATTCAGATATGATCTCTTCATCATTCGCCTTCAACGTCAACAGAGTGTAACGAAAAATCGTGATTTAAAAGAATTAAACAAAATGGACTTATCGCTTTTTGCGAACAAACTCTTTAATAATGTATAATTATATACAATATAAAAACATCGACAATATCAGTGGCTCGGTGTCGAGCTTTGGTATAATCCTGTAAACATTATGTATGTATGCATACATTTGCATATAAATATCTAATGCACTATGTACCAAGGGATCGATATCAACGGTGGCCAGATCGCGGCCTCAAAATTTAATATGACTTGTGTCCGTTTCAACCAGAAAAGGGGTATGATAAAATAACTGGCGGCTCAGCGCTTCGTAACTGCACGCATTGCAGCCTACTGCCGCGAACAGGGTTGTCTCTTTCATGGCATGATACACATGTATTTCGTATTTACCACGTAATACTTTGTTTTGATTACTCAACGTTATGTGGCTATATTGCTATCATTGAATTTATATACAAGTTGTGCGATTTTAAAGACATAAACTTACATCAGCTTTACCAAATAAAGAAATTTTGCGATGCACAACAAAAGGTAAAAACAGTGCGATAGGTTGGATATGAAATGTTTCCAGCACGAGTGGACCCTGGGCCCATGTGACATCAAAATGCAGACAGGGGGTATACAAAATACTATGCCTCATTTCTGAAATTGGTCAAGACAGGGCTATTTCAAAGAATCCCTGGTTTTCGTGGACAATAGTCAATGCAAAACAAAATGGCTAAAATAGTTTTGACAGCAAAGAAAAAAACATCAAATCAGGGAAACTTTCCAAATAGTTATGTTATCTGACTTATTTTTCTAGTTGCCTACCCTATGGTTTCACAAATAATGTATACATAGGAGGTTTTCAGATGTAAAATTGAGATGCCGCATAATATTGCTTAACACTCAGGATTAGGCTTTACGTCATTCTAAATTGGGAAGTTGAATGTAGCAGAATGTTGGAATCATTGTGATTCGAGGGCATATCGGCTTGATTGTCCAGAAGGGAATCACTCATCTGGAGGATTCGAGTTTAAACACCAACAACTGTTGTGTTTACATGACCATAAAAATTGTTTGCGCCTTGTAATATTCTAGCTACTGCAAGTAATTCTCAATATGGAATTGTAATGTGTAACGTCGTTATATCAAACCAAATTTTATTTGCATTGTGGAAGAAGTATGGACTCAAGATGAATGAACTCAAGACTCATCGATGAAATGACCGTTTCGTTAACAAAATTATCATTTCGTGGACAAAATGTCCATTACAAAATGTCATTTCGTTACAAAATAATCATTTCATTGTCAAAATGACTGATTTCGTAAAGAAATATTCCATGCGACACTTGGCGCTCCAAGGTTTTTGTCCATGGTTTAAACCATGGTTTCGTTTGTACCACGTTCGTGAATTCGGGCCTATACTGTACACATCCCTAGATACCATGGTTGCCATATTATATGCCAGTTAGACATGCAAGATGACAGATGGGACACCACATATAAGCTTGATGTCTCACACTCGTCAAAGGTGTCTCCGAAAAATTATCAGCTAGAACGACAAGGTAACAAATGAGGAAGTCCTGCGGAGATCACACCAAAGGAAACTGACCATGACAGTGAAAGAGAGACAACTGGAGATCCTGGACCACAAACTTAAAACTTAGAACTTTTTACACACCATACACAGGAATACATAAGGTGTCACCACTTTGGGTTCCCCACTTTTATTACCCCGGAAGTGCGTAAGTGGCACTACAAATAAATAAGTGAAGTGTGAGCGCGGCAAGGTTATGTTGTTTTTTGTTTGTTTGTTTTTTTTTGGGGGGGGCGGGTTGTTTTGTTTTTGTTTTGCTTTTGGTTTTTGGTTTTGTTTTGTTTTGTTTTTGTTTTTGTTTTTGGCTTGTGAGGTGAAGAAACCCTATAAAGTGGCACCAGAAGTTTCGGGCTGAAAGCCTTTTTTACTTGTTTTTGTTGCTTGTTAGCTCATGAATCCCGGAAGTGTCCCCCCCCCCCCCCCCCCCCACTTTTGAAAATGTTCCGCCGGCGGTGGAGAAGAAGGGGAAAACTACCTGGAGACAGACAATGACCAAAGACCTCCAGGAAATGAGGTTTATATACCTGGCATAAGGCGCAGGCTCTAGCAGGAGACCGCCAAAGTTGGAAAAATTCTTTTGCTGGCCAATGCTCGGCAAGGAACAGGGGGAACTAAGTCTAAGTAAGTCTAAGTTTGTCAAGTTTGGTGTCATTTTGTAATCTTTTCATAATGTTTTTCTTCCTTCCTTTCTAATCACAGTAAGTGGATTTCGACGCACTTTATCATACCTACAAAGTTCTTCAAATTTATCAAGTTTCAATGTCAATTGTATTATTTCAATGTTTTATCAAATTAATGTTTTCTCTATTTTGCGGGCCCCAAAAAACACAATGTGATGTACATAAATATATATATAACATATCATATATATATATATATATATATATATATACATATATATATAAATATATATGAGTATTTCGTAGCCAACGTGTTGGTACAGTAATATCGAAAATGAACACAGAACTCAAGAAATGTGTCATGCTGTTAATACCAATAGTTTATATACTTTTCTTCTATTAGCTCCCCGAAGAAATGAATAAACAAATTGGTTATGCATTTTTGGCCAATAAAGCATGAGTTTATCTAACTCTGATTTTCAGCATCCTACGCCTTCTTCAGGAGTCATTGTCAAGACTTGCTTTTGGGTAAAATAATGATGCAAACATAGCAACGTCCATTGGTGTCACATATATTCCGTTGAAACAAAATGAATTTAAGACACAATTCCGCCATGTTCGTGTGCTCTGGCTCCTAGCTTTCTACTTGAATAGGTATGTGTGTGAGTGTGCGTGTGTGTGTGTGTGTGTGTGTGTGTGCTTATGGTCAGCAAATGGAGAACAATGGACCTGAATGCGGCGGCGTTGTGTTGCACAAGACATAGTCTTTATCAAACCAAAGATGTCAAGCATTAAGAGAATTGAACACAGACTGATTTCTTCTTTGATGTACTTGAGATTTAAAGAAAATAGCACTTCCAGGATAGACACAAGACTATTAATAATCACATTGCCAAACATAAAGGCTGCTCGAAAATCTTTAGGTAAGACAGTAGTGCTCATAATATTTCCAACGATGGTATAATAAAATCATTTAGCGGAAATGGTTCGTTACCCCGACATCAGTCGAAGTGCGGGGATGTTTTTTTTTTCCAAGCGATTTAAGAAACGTTTATGAAATCATTAGTCATTGTCAGTCTACGATTTTCTACCGCTTCTCCCTCTCCCTCTCTCTCTCTCTCTCTCTATCTCTCCCTCTCTCTCTCTCTCTCTCTATCTCTCCCTCTCTCTCTTCCTGCCTGTCTTTAATATGTCTAATATAGTGAAATGAAATTTATATTAACATGGAAGACAATTAGCACTACACGGATAGGCCTACAGTTGAATATGGATTATCCAACCGTATTGTGTTGTACATATATTATGTGGTAATTTCTGCATGCATCAAGAACTGTATATCTTATTTACTGAATAAACACAACATTAGGGTAGAGTATATTAGGAATATTATAAAAGTGTAACAACATCAGACGTGTTACCTAAATAGACGAGCAGTAACGCACAAACGATGTACAGTGGCATGTTTGTAAGTTCCATTCCAGTGCAGTTATCTGTAAAGAATAAACAATTTCAAAAAATAATTACTTCGAATGTTAGCAGTAGTTGTTTTAAGCAATGAAATATTCCTTGGGTGTGTACCTGTTACAAGAGATATTAGCTTGACAAAGTTATCAAAAAGATCAGAGTATTTTTTTAAAACAGATATAGGGCTAAAAAATCAGAGAGGTAGCTCTGAAACCGACAAAAAAGCATGTTATATAATAAACACAACATGCACGCAGGCGCCCTACGCAGTATGCATGTCTTGCGTAATTTTAACGTGATCATCTTCTTCAAACACTTGAGAGATTTCCACCACACTCGGTAAAAATAGCATCCTGTAGTGGGACGTTTGGACGTCAAATTGTTCAGATGCATCTTATCATTCAGGTACATAATAACACTTTAACTGATATTTCGGTATTCTGATAAACTCATGCCGTGGCATGTTAATACATTGATATCATTCAGGTTCCCAAGGAAAACCACGACTTATTGGTGAATGGACTAAATATTACTCTGACAAAAGAGTAGAAATGAATGAATAAATAAATAAATGTAAATGCGTGAGTCCACCTTAGTGAAATGACCATAATATAGTAACTACACATAACACGTAGAAGTTTATCAACGTTCCATGGACGCGTGTCGAGAACCAAATGATGTGTATTCTTCTCTCCGAAGAATGCGGTAAACCTACCGTCTGATTTTCCTCCACGATGATCTAACTTGCCTTGGACTGTTGAGTTACTGTAGTAATCAAGTGTCAATCCTTCTCACTCGATTTGGAGAATCGATTCTAAGTTTGCTCACCGTTTGCAGTGACAGTAAAGAAATTGTCTCCTCAACCGCATATCACATGTGCATGAACGTGTAAAGTGCGAATGGAGAGAAATTTCTTTAACGTAAGCAAAGTAAAGATATCAATCCGAGATTATAATCCTTCCTGTCCCAATTTTTAAAAATGCTTGGCTGACGGCTTTTGTACCAGCTGTTGGGACTATATTATTCAGTCTAACATGTACTGTAACAATCATGTTAATGAGAACACATGAAAAGAAGGCTATGTGATTCAAGAAACCAACCAATAACGAAGCGTTTACTTCTCTCTGCACTTGATGGTCGGTGAAATATTGTCATCATGCACGGTGTGTCCGTAATAATGATGATAAATAACACTTATAAAGCGCTTAATACTGACACTTCTAGGCGCATAAATCCGGAAAAAAATATTGAAGTAAGATACAGCATTATGTACACAATATTTTATGATTAAAAACAACAACAACTACAACCAATTACAATTGAGTAAATAGATACGTTTTCTGTAGCCTTTGTCTTCTTCTTTTATTTGTTTTGCTTTCAAATACTCTCACGCCGTTTTTAGCATTGACAGTTCTTATATAGAGCTTTGAAAAACCTGATACACCCGCGAACAAACGACATGCGATGTAAACTTAGATTATTGATCATGACCCAGCGAAAACCCAGCACGAGCCGGACTCCTTTTTGAATAATTCAGATATATACAGTTCGGGTCATAAGCCGTCAGTGCAAATGTGTTTGCACTGGCTTCTCTGGCTCTCATGATTGGTTGGTTTTCTGCTACCAAAGGCTGGGAGCAAAATTCGTTCACTTCAGATATCATTTGAATGGATCTCTCATGGATCTTAGGTTTCAAAAAGAGGTTTCTTCTTTTTGGGCGCCATGAATGCCTATCTTTCTTTGTTTATAAAGAAATTTTGTTCGAATCCAGTTTTATTTGCAATGTAAAACAAATACACAAAAATATTACGTAAAAGAAAAAACATCAAAAACACACAGTAATTGTATTATTTCTAAGTGAGAATATACAGCCACCAATCAAATGTATGAAATTATACGTGATTATTGTTTCCTTTGCTGAATCACTTTTGATCTCTATATCCTCAAATTGACTGAAACTTACCAAATTCGTCAAGGTAAGGGGATATAATAGGAGACAGGTGGAGGAGAAATTAGGAGCCTATTCACCATAGCACCTTATGGGTATAAACAAAAGTCATGTGTTTGATTCCATGCTTAATGCATTTTACCAAATACGTGATATTTCAGTACACCATGGAAAATTGTGTGGTGCTCTTTTAATTCATTGTATTGTGACGGTTACCAATTTCGCATTTTACATGAAGGTAACGCATTTATTTTTCTTTTTTTTTCTAAAAAAAAATAGAGCCCATCATTGCAGCTTCATTAATATCACATTACTTTTACTGATGAAATGGTTGGCATCCAGATTTCTTTGCAATGTGTCCCTTTATTACAAAAACCCTGTGTGTGGATGTAATCTGCATGTCCTTCCCTCCAAAAGTTTTCTTTATGATGCAGATACACGCATTGAATGCCGGGCGTTCTTGTGTTCTTATGGAACACGTAATGATTCAGATGTTTACCAGTATATAAATTTCTTAAATCCATACTCATGCATTGGTGCCGCGTTTTCCACTGATCACATCTAAGGAATCAGCAATACATGCGGATTCGGATGGCCAATATACATGTACATACAATAATAGCAGGACGTGGATAGCATATTATGCCTTATTTTTCAAATGAAAATAAATCTTATGGCATTAATTCAAAAAATTTTCTCGTGACTCATTCCTTTCCTTGGATTTCACTTTAATACCAAGACGGGTCACCTTCATGTCATGGACTTTGAACATACAAGCCCTTTGAGAATTGCAGGTAACTTCATATAATTCCTTAATTTTTCAAATATGTAACATGACGTATAATTGGATTTCTATTCCTAAGAACAGAGTGCAAATCGACGAAGTCCCGTCCAGTTCCGGATTCTCCTCCAAGCTCTTCTTGGATATGAAGTTGATTCCATCAGACCATGGAGATGCAAATACACTTTCTTTCAATCTTCCCCTTACTATAGGGAACGACCCGTGCTGCATAATTACATGGCTGTTGTTTTCCCCCTCTTTTCATACACGTATTACTCTCGTCCACTCTTCTACAACCTTCTTGCACACTCTGATAGACGCCATTGCCGCCTACTACGCGGTGTTTATAGGAACCATGCGAAGGAATATCATTCCTACCATTAATGACTTGAAACTACCTTTGTTTGATGCACTGAAATCATAAGCATGTTTATAGTGTTTCGTTTTTTCTGCAAAACCTTTATCGACTTTAATTATTTTACTAATAAAACTCAGGAATTAAGAACGTAGGAATTATACCAAAAATAAAACGAAACAAAGGGTATACTTTGTGAATTCTTGATGAAAATGAATACGTTAATATAGTACATGCTTATCACAATTAATTAGCAATGTATGAACATATGCCTATATATTTCGGTCGCACAACCGTAAAACAAAATTATATTCATGATCTATCTACTTTCTTAATACCAAAGATACATGTGGATGTGAATTATAAGGAGGATTAAGGATGCATGCGTTTTAGAATCTCCGTATTTTAGGCTTAAACGTACAGTGTAGAATATATAAAAAATGCTTACAATTACTCAGTTTGATTTCTGTAGTTTAATGCAGATTAAATGCGCGCAGCACATGTTTAGCAACGGGGTAGTGGATGATCCTTGGTGGAAAAGATACTAACACTATTATCAACACACAGCGGACGAATTTTCTGGGAATTACATGCACGCCGTAATAAGACACGCACCAGCGGTCATCGTCAAGGTAACCCACACCTATCGGTCTGCAGAGAAGAGACATACATCAACATTTGAAGAGTTTGTTCGCAAAACCGATAAGTCCATTTTCGTGAAAATCAATTGACATCAAATCTGAAGATATAATCAGTGTATAACAAACCGCAATATAACTCGGATTATTTCAGTCTCAAGTCAATGTTTTGCGGCAAAAAAAAAACACATAAGTCCGCTTCTCGCTTTGTTGCTATTGAAAAGCCGGTAAGCCCACATTCACCAATCAGCATGACGTATGTGTCAGGTGATTTCATTAATTACGCTGTGTTATGCATGCTGTACAGTAACTATGAAGGACTATACACACACACACGATACGGACTTCGCTATAAAGCATGCAGACTGTGCACAGCGCCAGCGTCGCGGCTACAGCCTGCTGATCTAACTATGACAGTAAGCTTGTAGGGGATGCCCAGCTTTCGTCCAACCCGGGACGAAAACGGAAATAAAATATACCGTTATCATGGCAACGCAGTTTTCACACATTCGAAACATGGTGTCTTGCTTCCCTTGTTCCAAAGAACAGCATGTGTGCCGAATTGCATGAGCATACCATTGCTATTAATCCTTCACACTGTTTTTGCTCTTCTTCATTTAACTCTTTTACCCGTTGCGATAACACGTAGTCATTAACATAATCCGAATCAACAAAATTTCTCTTATACAATTGCTCACAGAATCTTTTAACCTCTCTCAAAATATACTGTTGGTCTGTAACCAATAATTTCTGTTTACCTCCAACTTTCAATAGAGTAATCAATTTAGTTTCACCGTTCTTTTTTTCTAACGATGAAAAATAATTTGTTTTCTTATTTCTCCATCTTCCATCCATTTTACTCTTGACCTTATTCCTGCTCCTTTACACTCATTCTTAGACATTTTTTTTCTAATTTTTCTTTAACAATTACATACTTTTCTCTTAATCCATTATCATTTCGATTATCTAACTCACATTCAACAACATATAATTCTTTTTCCAAATACCTTTTCTATCTTTTGTTTTGCTCATTTTCCTACTGTACTTCTGAGCAAATTCTCTGCACTTGATCTTCAAAATTTCCCATTTCAAAACACTTGATCCCTCAACACTGTCTGTGCATTTCTTGATGATATTTCGGATACCACTCAAAAAATGTTCGTCACAAAGCAAAGATGTATTCATTTTCCAGTATCCAGGTCCTTTGATTACCCTATTAATCCTTAATTTCAATGAGATGGCATTATGATCGCCTTTTATAACAGGACGAATATCAGTGGACACTACTTTATTAATTATATTTTTACTAATCATCCAAAAGTCTAACCGTGACGCTATATTCAAACTTAAATTTCTCCACGTAAATTGCTTTTCATGCATATGCAACTTCCTCCTTACATCAACTAAACCGTTTTGTTTCAGTATTGATTTGAGTCTATGTGGAGTTCTATAATAAAAACTTTTCGACCCTTTCGAGTCCTTTGTTTGATATAGAACACACTTCCAGTCTCCATCTAACACAAAATAAATTCCTTTTAATATCTCCAACTTTTTTACTGAGCTGTTTAAAAAATGAATCTTTATGCCTTTTTTCAGTTGGTGCATATACGTTAACAAAACAATATTCAACCTAATTTTTTACAACTTTAAGTATTAACAGTCTTCCATCTTTGTCTGTAAATGCACCAACAACGCTTATATCAACAGAAAAATAAAGAGAATAATAAGAAAATTTTTGCTTCTTTTGACCATAACCTCAAAAATGTACCATTATATGCAGTGACCGATATATCATATAAAATGTATTATTTTGTACTTCATGACAGAGACCGCACTTCAAAATCTTCAAAAATGGACTTATCGGTTTTTGCGAACAAACTCTTCATTTTCTCTTAGCAAGATTGAAATTCCTCCGTAGCGATTGCTCCCATGGGAGAAAAACACCTCTCCTTTCCATTCACATTTAAATCTTTTCGAAGTCTGATGTCTAGTACGATTCCTGAATAAAAACCACATCAGCTTTTTGGTGCTTACACCACCTGAAAAAGTATTGCGCTTGGTTTTATTGCGCAATCTACATTCACGCTCAGTAAATGGCACATCGAACCTTTGAAAAGTGAATTATTAAGTATTACATTCATACTTCAGCCCCAAAGCTGATTCATTTTTTCTTTAGTTTCTTCTCCTTTAATAGTTTTCTCTTTTTGACTTTGGCAGATCTTGTTTGACATCCAGCCTTTGGCATCTCTGGAGATTCTATTGAAACATCCGATTCCTGACAATCATCTGTCTCGTTCTCTTCTCTTTCTCCTTCGCTCTGTTCGTCTCCATCGGTTGCCATGGTTGCCATGCTTGTGCCGTCACGTTTGCCCGCGCTCGAAATGGCTTCACGCTCGTGGTGTATGAATTGCGTAATTTTGCATTGTTGTGTGTTAGCTGATGAATTCTCTATATTCTCCTTAGCAACGGGGGTGTGGTTTCACGAGTCGGGAACCTCTTTAACAGTGCCAGCTGGTCGACGCGTCGCTGTGGTAACGCTTTGCCGAGACTCCCCACTTGCGCTGGCACCCCGCCGTGCTGAACTTGCCGTGTCTGTCGACGTTCCCCTCGGCTTCTCGGCATACTCGTTGTTCGTCTTGTTCCCGTGGATGGAGGTCGTGCCGCTGGAGGCCGCTGGTAGTGTCCGACTTGTTTGCAGAAGCGACACACTACCTGGCTTGTGCATGCTGACCGATGATGCCCCTTTTGTAGACAATTTGAACACACAACCGAGGTGTGGTCTTTCGGAATTCGGTTAGCATGAAACACCTTCCCTTGCAAAATTCCGAATGTCACAAGTCTCGGGACAGGTTGTTTGGGTCTCTCAATGAATTTGTCAATTGTCCGTCTGCTCGTAGCTTTTGTAGCATCACTTTCCCTTGCACTTTGTATTTCCTTCTTACGATCACAGAATTGTCAACTGACAATGGAACGTCTTTGACTGTTAGTTTCAGGAGATTTTCGTTCCCTCCACGCAGAGAGGGGTTAGTGTCGTAGACTACTATGCATGCATCACGAATGGTCACCCCGTTTGTGATAAGACCGATTTGAACGTCTTGCTCTGTTATGTACAGTCTCCACAATCCACCTATTTTCTGTATCCCCCTGATTTTGGAAGAGGTTACAGTCTTCAACCAGGCTTTGTACACTTCTTTGTCTCTTACATTCGGTATGTCTCTATGCTTTATGAAGACTGGCTTACCATGATTTTTGTCACTGAAAGTAGAACCCGCCGCCTCCGCGTACGAATGTGTCCCATTTGACATCCATGGTAAAGCCCGCCATTCTCACAAATTCAGAGCCATGTAGTTTGGAAAGTTTCCGAAACCTCACAAGGTCATGTAACACTGAAAATTTCCTTCAAAAAAGCAATTGGTTGATACCTCTGAATATCACTTGTGAGTTCTCAACAATCGCTATCTTGAAATATCCTTCGATTTCATCGATATGGAGGGATTTTCCTAGAGCTTTACGAAGTCGTGACTATCAGTGAAGAGTAGAAATAGCGCCCTCTCATTCTTCAGACCTTTTACCGTCATGTTTTCGAAAAACACAGTTCATAACCCAAACGTCCATATTTTCTTCTTTCATATGAGACCTTATGCGCCAAATATTATGAATGATGCATGTTCAAGAAATAGCTGCATGAAAACATGCTTCATTTTTAGCGATTCCACATATAGTCGTAAAGCAAGCATTCAGCTCTCCCGACTTTATTGCACTATATAGTGGTCTCATTTGCGTGATTGAATTCACACAAAACAACGGCAGTGCTACAATGGATGTTGGGGATATTTACAGAGAATGGTGTATGGGGACGGAAAGCCCTTTGTTGTCATTAATTTGGAATAAGCTATCAATGAGACTTAACCAATAATTGAAGATGATGATATATCTTATATTACTTATCTCGGTGTTTTCATTCCTTGCTACATTTCCCTTACTGATAGGGTTTTGACATTTTTGAAGGGGAGTCGATCGAAGCAGAAAGGAGGTTCATCACTTTATCATCACTGACTTAACTGAACTTGCACTTGAAATATTTCAGAGGTACGAGTGCAGGGCACAAAAAAATCGTCTTTTTTATTGCTCGGAAGGCATTTTAGGTCGGTTAGTCCCCATCCCCCCCCCCCCCCCAACATTGCGCCGCGCTGTTGAACGCTCTTCTCTCTGTGGTAACTTGCAAGGTCAGGCAAGCTCAGATTAATTTACCATTCTATTCACACAACCGAACCGTCTGTAGCATTCTCTTCCCTCCGCCTCATGTTTGTGTAAATTCATTGAAGCATGAAGGTCATTGTTATCTGCCAAGTCGAGAAAGTCAAATGGCTCCTTATACATTATATCTAGGTAATATTGAAGCATTGAGATGTCATATGATAGGAATAAAATGGTTAAGGCTGTAAGTTCTTTTTCTTTTCTTTTCTTTTTAAGATTGCCGAAAAGGCTGGAAAAACTCTCTCAACTGCTCAAAGTCGTCATTCACGCTATTTGGGCGTGCAAATGAAAATTGGTACCACTTCTGTTTATTGTTCTTACTCAGCTATGCATGACTTTTGAACACTTATTTTTAAATCAAATGAAAGAAGGGAAGTGTATCTTTCCATTCATGTACATTTCATAAAGCAAATGTGTGATTATGGTCGCAAAGAATTGCAATGACACTCGCTTTCGGGGTTTTTTTTTCTGAGACACGCTGTATATAGCTTCTTTTAAATACTGATAAACACATACATATATCCTTTACAATATGATTTAGTTTTGCCAAATGCTGTCCTCCTTAATACATTGTTTGGACTGGTCGTTTCATTTTTAGACCACAGGGTGTAACAACTCAATGAATGCGAGCCTCTACTGAGAAGGAGCAAGTTTTCAGTGCAAATTTTGACTCGAACCAATATGTCAGCTCATTATAGCCTCGAGTTGGCCCGTTTCTAAAACGGTGAGATAAGACGCTCAACACATATTCTCACTTTTTGAATAGCAGCAACAAAAGAATGTATGATCAAATAATTACTCAGGATCTTATTCGTATAACTTATATAGAGATAGTGCATAGTACATTAACGCGTGCACAGTAATGATAATGGCAAGTGCACTATCCCTTCGGCAAGTTTAAATAAATACGTTGTGAACCAAGTATGGCATTGCTGACACAAATAATTATAATAGCTCCTGCCTACCTGATTATCCTGACAGCACCACTTTAAACAAGTTCAAAGTAAGCGTGTAGTAGCTACACTAAACGAATGAACAGATGGCCATGTACAATTTACCAACGTGCCAGTACTTATCACTGCAAAAACTTGGATATGAACTTGTAACTCCTCTAGGAATCAGTAGAATGTAAACACAAGTTATCAATTGACCAAATTCAATTATTTGAAATACATCAAGCACAACATCAACAATACAAACTCTACCACCCCCCCCCCCTCATCGACTTCGACTTCATTGCCCTCGCCCAAGATGACAATGCGAAAATTAAACGACTTACAACTGACAGTACCAATCCCCTCATCGGACCGCAGGATATCATGTGATTTGTCTACGTATTTCCTCGTCCATACATTCTAACTCCTCATCGAAAGGCGGTATTGAAATCCCTTAGGCCTAATTCATCATCTCATCCACGGGGAAGAGCTACTCTTGAAATATAGTCACCTACAGATTTCTTTGGAAGGGCATCAATCGTGACGTTTGTTCATGGGCCAACAGTGCAAACACTGCAAAATTCCTCCCCACAACAAAGCACCCCTTTGCACCCCGTCATATTTCCATTTTCTCAGTGATCAACACTTCACTTAGAATTGTTTCCGTTAATGCTCTGACCATATGATATTCGCTCGTCGTCACACTTAAAGTAAGAACAATTTTATGACCCCTCTGGTCCACTTTGTTGCGAACACTCGTGTACCTCAATTTTTTATGTGAACAACGTAATTTCACCTCCGGTCACTCCTCCCGTTACCATAGCAACGCAAAATGGACATCATTTTTAACCAATTTCCTCCCTCATTCACTCCTCATCTCGAACAAGTTTCTCTCCCCTGTAGCAACTATTCCAAGGAACAGTTTGTCAAAAAAATCAACAATAATTTATGATCACATATAGGCCTACTATTTGACAACTTTCAACGTGAAAGCAGGATACGTCAAGTTGCAAACGCACTGTTAACATCATCTCGCTCTCAAAACATTGGATTCACGAATTCTCTCTTTCTCCTTCTATCCGTCTCTATCTCAAAATTTCTTCTTTAATTTCGCCCTCTCGTGGAATACAACTCATCCAAATAATCATCATTGTGCGGTTTCTTCCTTATATGCGGTTATTATTATTTGTGTCGCGTTATACTCACATGTCTTACCTACACATTGGAAAAGTGCAACAAGTGACCTTTAAATCGGAGGACCACTTTAGTATTATCCGCATGAAGTATAACTGACAAAATGGACGGTTTTGTCGAAACTGGTCGAATTCATTTCATATGAAAGGTACATCTATGAATGACAGTGAACAAGAATAAAAATTATCATGGCCAAGAACATCGTATGTATTAGAAACTATATAATGTTATAAAACATTTGGCAGAGCAGTTAATGGAAAAATTCCTATAATGCAGTAATAAACATTGCGCTATTTTCGAAGGTTTTCTTCGAAACTGGTCGAATACATTTAATGTGAAGAGTATATTAATGATAAAAAGATGGTTATAGCTATTAACATCAGATGTAGAAACTATCATCCAATAGGTAGTAATCACGTTAATGTAGAATACGCATAATGTGATAAATAATCATAATTCGATTATCATAGACGAAAAACTGCACAAAAAGTTGCACACACATGTCACTACCCCCACAATATGTTCCAAGAAATACACATACGCAGAAATGTTGAACAGTTTCAAACATATTTGATAGAAAAATGTATGTACCATAAAGTCAATTGTATAGGACCTACTCACATTTTTTGACCGCCAGTACTCCCTTTGCTTGTACAATATCTCTGATAGCAAAGAATACAAAACTTAACCCTATTATCGATCTGTCATCCGAACTTGAAACTCAAGCAAACACTTAATGCACTCGAACAACTCCGGAGACATCTGTCTCATCCAAATATTGATGTCTAGAAGTTCTTTTAAAATGCAGAGAAAGATCGCGTGAAAGTTGATTGGATGACCGTCAACATGGTAAACAGTGCACTGAGAAGTACAAGCTACGCCAAACGCTTACACGCGAAGGCATAGAGGATGCAATGACAGTGGTATTATCATTGGTCGAAGCTATCAACTCGATAACCGTAAACAACGCTCTGGGAAGTACAATCCACATCGACTGCCTTTCAAACGCGAAGGTAGAGAGGATCAAATGATAGGGGCAGTGCCATCCCATTGGTTAAAGCTGATTGGCTAACAGAAAACACTGCATTGAGCTAAGTACAAGCCACGCCCAATGCATTAACCCACCAAGATAGATAGGCTCCAGTGATAGTATAAACAGTGGCATCGCATTGGTTGATTTTGTAGCTTATGGACATATTACAGTGTAAGTAGAGTTCATGGACTGCGATTTGTCAAAGTTCGTATGGCGCTCCTAGTGCCACCGGGATACGTACCAATTGGACCAATTTTAGCCTCATTTTAAGTAATAATCAATGCAAAACTTTTTGGGACCTGAATTGGTGAAATCGATAGAACATTTTGACACAGTACTTGTTTTCATGAAAACACACCCAACTCAAAACTCTTCTTGGATACGAAATGACACAAAAGAAGAAATATGTACATTGCATACATGTGCTTACATTTTTCATACGACTTCCACAAGTGAGATGTCCAGATGTTTGGAAATAAATTTTCCTTCAAATTCTGTTGAATGCTTTTCGATACAACAAACTAATTTGAGCTATGATCTAAAATTAAAGTGGCTAATTACTGTTGTGATTGTCATGTGTTTACCATGTATATATGATACAGGACTATTTTAATAATAATAATAATAATAATAATAATGATAGTGCCTACTTGCATAGCGCACAGGTCTATACTTTTCAGTGCTCATGAAATGAAAAGATATACAATAAGTGTACTAGTATATGCATGCATGCATACATGTTCAAACATGTAAACAAAGAAGAAAATGGCAAAGAAATATACAATATTTTTTGGCAATTGTCGGTGTAAACGACGCTGTATTTTTCATACTTTGGGGCTTTTCTGGCATCAAACATGTTTTAATCATGTAATTAATTATCTCAATCGATTCCCCATGCCACATTGACTACAAAAAAATGGTTCATTTGCCCCTGTATGTATGTTGTGTAGTTCAAAATTAATGAAAATTAATGATTTTTGTTGAAAATCCAAGATGGTCTCAAAGATGACACTTTTCAGTAAAAAAAAAACTCACTATTAAAAGGGTAACAAAAACGTAAATCAAAAAAGTTAAATGTGTTCAGAGGGTACATTGGCATCCCCGTTCCTGCCAGACTATATGAATGACATTTAAGTCATATGCTTGTTTTCAATTTTCAAGATTCAAGATTCAAATTTATTTTCATTTCCATCAACTTAATAAACAAAGAAATCATATACAATATATGAAATCAAATAATGGGGAAAGGAAAAAAGAAAGGAAAAAAAGATTTTTGCATGTCAACTCAGATTTGGTTGTCCACGGTGGACAACCATAAAACTTTCAAAAAAAAATATCTGTTTGTCAACTCAGATTTATCAAGGCAACTTAAAAGTGATACAATTCTAACATGACTCTCAATCAAAGTTTCATAGAATTTCACTTTAGGTGAAATATTTACCAGTAGCACTCATAAATAAAGTTCACGATTGTCAGTCTATATACGCCATTAGTGTTGCAATAGCGGTCTCGTGAGCCTTTTTAGTCTATTGTCGGGCTCATGGGATGCCATCTTTGAAATTTAACAATAACAACAACAGCAACAAACAAGCAAACAAACAAACAAATAAAAACGAAGAAACCACGATTGTGTATGCCCCTTTGTAGACAATCGTATTAAAATGGGAGTTATATCTACTTTACGGAAATTCGTACTAACTGACTACGCCAACGGCCCGATGTGCCTGATGCCCACGGATTTTCAAGGAGTTCAGGAGTAAACATCCGTGGGAAACCTCAGTCCAGTTATCAAGCAGGGGTCATAAATAGGTCATGAGGGGTCCGTAGTCACCTGACGGGGTCGGATTTGTCAGTCATGTGACAGTGCAGTCAGGTTAAAGTCGCAGTCCGGGTCTGGTTAAGGTCAGTCGGTGAGAGAAGAGGAGAGTCAAAGCTGACTCTCCCAAAACCCAACCCAACTGCAGTATTTCCGGCTAACTTATTTGCTATACTATTTTCGTCCTTACCCAATTGATATCGTGTTATATTGCTGCGTTATATGTCACACATTTTTTAAACATAGGCCTATATACTTTATTACCTTCGCCAAGGGAGGAGGTTATGTTTTCGTTACCGTTGGTTTGTTTGTTAGGTACCTGCGCCAAGGGAGGAGGTTATGTTTTTGTTACACTTAGTTTGTTTGTTTGTTTGTTTGTTTGTTTGTCTGTGTTCAAAATTACTCAAAAAGTTGTCAACAGATTTGAATGAAACTTACAGGAAAGGTTTAGAATGACACAAGTAACAGATGATTAAATTTTGTTAGTGATCCGAGAATTTTGGAGGAATTTATGAAGGATTTATTATATTTTGGCGAGTATAGGGTCAATGAACTTGGGAGTTCAAGTTTCGCATTTTTGAGGTTTTCATGCGCTCACTGAAGTGACAATGACAATGACAATGACAATGACAATGTTGTTGGGTTTTTTTCTCATGTCACCCAACGTCAGGGTATTGAAGAAAATTTGAACAAACATCGTAACAGATAAAATCAGTTAATACATTATAAATTATGCATATACAGAAAATTGCATGTTATTTACAGAAATACACAAAATATACAGAATGGTGTAGGATCCAAAAGAGAGAAAGAGAGTGAGAGAGAGGGAGAGAGAAAAGCAAGACAAACAAAACTGCTAAAAAAAGCAAGGCAACAATAACGCAGATAAAAGTAATTTCAATAGTATAAGGCAAAAGTAACATTGTAAATACCTTTTAAAGGGTGTGTACAGTTCTGGTCGAGGTGAAGATTTAGCTTTTAACGTTTTGTGAGATATTCAGAAACCACTCTATGAGATGTCAAAGAGCATGCGGTTCTAAGGGGTATCAAAAGTTTATTCGATGAAAATCGGTTTTGAAATGGCTGAGATATCCAAAAACAAAGTGAAACAAAGAGAAACTAATAAAGTTGGGGCATGTCGCCTTTTATTGTTAGCACTTTTTTGGATATCTCAGCCATTTGAAAACCAATTTTCATCAAATAAACGTTGAATCCTTCTTGAAATTACATGCTCTTTCATATTTCATAAGAGGCTTTTCATTATCTCACTTAGGAATGTTCAAAACATGAATCCCTACCTCAACCAGTACTGTACAGTCCCTTTAACATAAAAAATATTAATGATAATTATTTCTTGTAAAGTTCATTATTTCTTTTCAAAATTCAGCTGCAATTAATCAACTCACTATGATTTCTGGAATTGAATAATTAGGACATCTTTAAAGTGTTCGGTCTTATTCTATTATAGGACTAAATGAATTTATTTCTGGCATTAGTCAATGTATGGCACTCAAATAGTGAAATGCATCACCTAGTCTATTAGAATTACATAAGTTTCAAAATTGATCACAATGATCAATACCCACATATTATTATCCACCAGCAACAATCGGCTATCTGTGGTTAACACAGAGAAATTTGGAAAGTGGTTGTCCGAACATGCTAGGGATTTTTAACAAGTATGAATCTAAATACAAATTCGTTTTTATGATCCTGCAATTGGTGCAAAATGAACTGTTTTTTATCTTCGACTGCCAATTCTGTACAAATGCGTCACGTAGTCTACGTTTAATCGAAGACTTACACCTCGAAGAACTTACGTTATCAAAGCTATTCCTAACAAAAGACACTCCTAACTCATTAAATGTATCATAAACTTTCAACAACCATATCTTATGTATGTGACCGTGCACCTCAAAACGAACATATGCGCACACACTGATTTTGCGTGAGGACTGAAAATAAGTGGAATGGGTCAACCTAGCCGAACTTGACTTTTTCATATTTTCTGAAAGAGCGGGTCTTCATTTACATTATGCTAAAATTTGGTATCATAAAACGGGCAGAAAAGTGTGTTTTTTTTAGCAGTTTATCTCGAACATTTTTGGTAGAATAGTGTCATTAGGTGTGTCTTTAGAATCCCTTTTTCATTTCTGAAAAACCTTGTCCACACTCTTCACTTTCAACTCTAATAACTTTTGAAAGGATAGTGCTACTGCTTTGAGAGTTAGCATTAATTATGGACAGAATGTGTAAATGAGGCATGCTTAATTTCAGTCTAATCTAATAATCCCTTCATTGTTGTTACTCTGGTGGTTTACTTCCTGTTTTTTGGCCCCATTCATCGCACAGCCAGCACGGTTTGGTAAAGATTAAGCGCTTGAATAGACACTGTACTTCAGAGCCTCTTTTCTCAGTTCACACTTTTCCTGAGTTTGTGCGTTCTTTCCAATATTTAGATAGGTTAGGAGAGCCCATTTGATTTGAGTTATACATCATTTTAAAGCTTAAAGTCTGTTCTTTCAGAATATGGTCTAACTAAAAATTCATATCTGGCGACTTTTTGTTTGTTTTGAGGTGCAGGGTCACATATATATATATATCTTATAATCATGCAAAGTTGATATAATTTTACACACAATGGATGATACTATTCATAGTTTTTTTCAATCGCAGTAAATGATTATAATATTGATTATTTAGACTCTCTATAAGTACTTCAGTTTCATATCCCCAAACTTCACTTCCATAGATAAGAACGGGTACAAAAAGTTGGTCAATTAAATCTAATTAGATATCTATTGGAAGCCGCATCTTTACATTGCTCGTTTCGCTTTATCAACAGTTTTTATGATGAAACACAACTCCAAGGTATAAAGTATGCTCATCTACAACCTCTAAGATATTCTCATTAAACTTAAAGGGCTTGAATTTTCTAAGTTTTCCTTTTGAGGAAATAATTTCTTCTGTTTTACTAACATTAACTTGCAGTAACCACAATTTGCAGTAATCACTTACATCACTGAGTGCAGATTGCAATTCGTTCTCATTAGTTGCTAGGATTAAAGTATCATCAGCATACATCAATGAGAAAAATCTTAGAAATACATCTATTCCTTTATCATGTTATACGGTCAACAAATTATTAGGGTGAAAACCAACACCATTATAATCTTCTGCGGAACTGACATAATCTTGAAAATCATTTAAGTACAATACAAATAGCAAAAAAAAAAACTTCAATTTTACAATTATAAAAGTCAGAACGCGCTGAATTGTTCGGAACACATGACTTCAGATTTTGAGTGATATTTGAGAGATATTACGTCAAAAACTTTTCCCTGTATTACATCAAGCAACTTTATTCCATAGCAATGTTTTATCGACAGAGTCAAAAGCTTTCTTATAATCTATAAACGCACAATATACTCTTTTTCTCTGTGATAAATACAAGTAAATAAAAGAGTGCAACACAAATATGTGATCAACAGTTGAATAAGTCTCTCTGAATCCTGCCTGTTCTTCCCCAATGGCATGATTGTCATCGCGAAAATGTGTCATCTATCATTCATTATTTAAATGCGTGCTCTGGTTTCTGCTGGGGCGAGGCGCGCAGCGCATCTAAGGGTTTACGACGTAACAAGGGCTTCTATAGCGGGAAATCGGGCGATTTTTCAGTGGGTGGAAATCACTGATTTGAAGAGCAACATCATCGGTGGAAAGTACCTGCTTCGCGGAGGTCAGCGCTCTCAGAGTGCTTTTCTAGTTATGTGTGTTATAGAGCAAAATTGGACAGTTCTGCAGGTATAATTATGATAAAAGGTGCACATCTTGCTGTGTTACAGAACTAATTGACTCCCAATGCAGAGTGATGGAGAAACAGAGAGAGAGAGAGAGTCGGCGAAGGAGAGAAAGTAATAATGATAATTGCCGGAGATATTTAATAATGAATTAGAAAGTTGGTGACAGCGGTTACCATGTTTCATTAACATCTGTTCGAGACAGGTTTAACATAAAATGAATCATTTTCAGGTGTACTTTTATAGTGTTGATTCTGTACCATGCTTTGCTCATAAGTATAGGTTTAGTGGAGTTCTACTCTGGCGGTCATAGATAATGCGATTCTGATTACCGATGCATAATCCGAAGTTTGAGAGTTCTTGTTGAGAAGTGAGCACCCTTCGAATTTCTTTCGTATAGTAGTTTATCAATGCTATTCGAAACTGTTCTAACAATGACTCATAGATATTAACAAGACTTTGTACAAACCTTCCATCTCATATTTTTGAAGACAATTTAAAGTGGTATAATTTGAACACAGCTTTCAATTACAGTTTTATAGAATTATTTCACTTTGGGTGAATCATTACCATTAGCACTGCAAATAAAGTTAATGGTTGTCAGTTTACCCCATTATCCGTAGTCCCTTAATGTAATGTCGGTCTCCTGGGCCTTCTTAGTCCAATGTCGGGCTCGTGGGATGACCTCTTTGAAATTTGTTCGCAGTACATTGAAAGGGTTTACCGAGCAACTTCCCTTGCTAACAGTGACTTGCCAGGATGATGAGTTTGTCTGGAATATTTTCCAGTTTAGAGTAAATTCGATCGCAGAACAAAATGTATGTGACCCGCTACAACAAAAGAATCCGAAAGTCGGGGAGGACAATATTCTGAAAGCCACATGGCATTATTCGCTTTAATACTCTTCCACATTAATTTCTTGTATAACACGACTCTTAAAAGTACTCTGTTGCAGAGATATCGATGATTTCATTGGCACGTGTCGAGTGGTTTAGGATATCAGCATTTCGAGAAGACTGCATTCAAAGTTTTCTTCCGACGCTTTCATGATCAAGGGAGGCAAGACAGTTTTTTACCTCTTGACAAAAGAAGTAATGCTTCTAGCAACCTCCACTATGTTAATTCAAGCTTAGCGGTGGCAGTCCCTACGCACAACCAATAAGTAACCAGGGCACCACGCACTTTAATACCTGCATACCAAAAAGATCACTCCATCGTTGCTAGGGGCTTAGTCTAGCTGCGGCGCTAAATCCAAATCTTTGGACATGTTTCTGTTCCGTTGGAAGTGGGGAAAATCATGACTCAAAGAACGCTAATTCCTTCCCTTTCCTTAGATCATTTAGCTGCGAAATTTCGCCATATGATAGACAATACATGAGACCTCACAATTATGTCAAATACCGAAATCCGATCGTTTTGACCGATTTTAATGATCTGACTTCAAACTTGAATTTTCTCCGTTCAGCCGTCAGCGACATTAGGATCCTTTTGTTGTGGTGGGTCACGTATATTCCATTAGAGTAGCTTCAACGGTCAGCATTGCGGTTTTGAAACACACACCTTTCACACCACACACACCAATCATTAGTCATACCTCTGTCGTATAGTGACGCTTTCATTCATTCCAGAGAGAATATTAACAGCAATCTTTTCTTTTCGTGAAAACATCCTTTGAGAAGTACATTATGGGAATATGTTGGTGTACATTATTAGCATTGCGGAGGCTATATTTTGGCATACCATTTTGGCTGATTTGGCAAAGTCGTTCAAGTAGTCCTAACATAAGCCCTCAAGGATGCAAGAGTTGTGTCATCAGACTCGAATTCCCCTTTGGACTCACCATGGAAGTATACAGTAAGACCATCAGTTTACTGTCAATATTTCACCATCTAAAGGGAAAGTTACAACGGAGTTTTATTTTGGGAGCTATTTTGCCGGTCATCTTGAATATGTCAAACCCCTATAAAGAATGCAAGAGTTGCTCCACTGAGATTCAGATTCATAGGCACAATCAAAATATATAGGGCAAAACCATTAATTCATTTTCAAATTCTCACAATTTATGAGGCAATATTTATATTAGAATCTTAATTTTTTAGGGTCATTTTGGATATTGCCAAACTTTGTGGAATGCGAGAGTGGCATCTTTCAGATTGGGCTTAAACACCATCGAAACAGGGTAGAATCATCAATTGCTTTCATTTTTTACCATTCAGAAGGAAGAACATGTAAATTTCAGTTTTTTGGCAACCATTTTGGCAGCCATCTTGAATATCCCAAAATGCAGCTCCCACGAAATAGGGTAAAACCATCAAGTGTCTTCAATTTTACCCTTTAGAAGGAAACTGAATGGGAATTTCCGTTTTTGATTTTGCATCATTTAAGAGCAAATAGGAGCCTACATTAGAATTACGTTTTTCGTGGCCATTTGGTAGCCATTTTGAAGATGTCAAAAGCCTCAAGCATGCAGGAATTGTATCCTGCAGATTTGAATTCAGCACCATCAAAATAGAGTAAAACCATCAAAAAACATTGGGTGGACCGTAAAACAAGTTTCAGCCTCTGGTACCCAGACTAAAAGGAACGATTTTCAGACTTTTGCATTTGAGCAACTATAGATTTCAATTTTACCCTTTAAAAAGAAAGTTGAGGGGAATTTCTGCTTTTGGCGGACAATTTGGCTGCCGTGTTATGTACATATATGTCAAAACTTCTAAGGATGCAAGAGATGCAGCTAGATGCATCATCCAGATTCGGATTCGGCACTCTCGAAATAGGATGAAAGCATCAATTGTCTACAATTTTTCACCAATAGAAGAAAATACATGGAAATTTCCTGTTTTGGCGGTCATTTTGGCAGCCATTTTGGTGGTCATCTTGAATATCTTAAAACCCTCAACGATGCAAGAGTTGCAACAAGCATACTATTATTTGGATTCAGTCCCCCGAAATAGCCAGTAGAACCATTAATTGTTTTCATTTTTCACCATTTAGAAGGGAAAAAACATATGAATTTCCGTTTTTAGCGGGCATTTTGAATTTTGACCATTTTGAATATCTCGAAACCCTCAAGGATGCAAGAGTTGCATCATCAGGATTTGGAGTCAGCACCCCTGAAATAGGGTAGAACAATCAAAAACATTGTGTGGATGGTGAATTAAGGTTAGGCCCAAATTCTTGCTTTGGCACCCAGAGTATATGTCTTCTCATCTCTTCTTTCCTCTTTCTTGCTCTCTTTTCCTCTCATACACTGTGCCTTACAAGATTGTTTTGACCAGTCACGTTGATCTCACTGTGTGCCCATACCATTTGGGTTTTCATCTTTTTTTCACGGTTGACAACTGGTCTTTATAGGGCCCCCATGGCTTGTTGGACTCGGTCTTTTGCCTTACCATTGGTAAGGTGGTCTTTATAACAGATGCCAAGAACTTGGCAATAGCATCTCATATCGATGCGCCCTATATCCTATTTTCAAGATCTTTGTTTAGAGTCCATGTCTCGCATGCATTTATGCAGGAATATGGGGATGACAATGGAGCTTATTAGTCTAATTCTGGACCAGAAAATCATTAGCTTTGTCTAAAGATGTCATTGATTGTGCTGTCCTGGCGATCACCTCTGGCTTTGAAGCATTGTCTGAGGCAATTGCTGCTGGGTATTTTAAGCTTTTTCCAGGTTTTTCACCTCCAACTTTGATGTTTTTCCTTTTTTGTCATTAACTTGGTATTGGGAGCTCAGGGGCCCGTAGCATAAAAGTTACAATTATGGTAACTTTGCCATCCAATTTCATGGAATTCTTGATTTTGATTGGCTGATGAGTATTGTTGCCATGGTAGTTACCATTGGATGGCAAAGTTACCATGATTTTAACTTTCATGCATTGGGCCCCTGATCTTCATTTCATAGGTGGTCAAAGTTATGGAGGGCCGTTGCGGACATAATTCGTTTGGGGCATACGTATGGAAACGGGCATACGTATGCAACTGCCTTTAGCAAACGTTTGCTAATTGACCAATCAGCGAATGCTGTTTGGCAAACGTTTGCACGGTGCGATAGCATACGTTTGCAAGTTTTTTGTTGTTTTTTTTTTAGCAAACGTATGCCGTTTTTATACGTATGCGCAGAATAATAGTGAATTGATTTTCAAGGCAACCAGTGAAGTTAGCTGTCAGAACCATGTCAGCTAAGTACGGCTCAGTACTGCTCAGATCAGCTCTGTATGGCCAATAAAACTCAAGTGGAAAAAACTGCGGCAAGCGCAAAAGTTTCAAAAATAAGTCTTCAGCTCATTGAAGAAGGCAGATTTAACCATGCTCCAGCTGAGGATCTAACTAGTAACAAGGTAGAGTGTGAGATTTCCACGTACACCTATACTTACACTTAGTACCTCCTTGCCCAGATCGGGCGTGAGTACCTACCTCATGCACCTTACACACATATACAAATTAAACGAAGTACCTGATTGGTCGATCAATTGCATACATACAAATTTTTGTATGCGCAGTAAATTGACATACGTATGAAATGGGGCACATGCAAACGTTTGCTAAACACCGTGCAAACGTTTGCCAAACAAAACTCGCTGATTGGTCAATTAGCAGACGTTTTCTAAAGGCAGTTGCATACGTTTGCCCGTTTCCATTCGTATGCCCCAAACGAATGTCCGCAACGGCCTTCCTTACAAAGTCCTTTCCAGGCGTTCTACCAGGTTCGTTAGTTCCTCCTCCTGTAAGCTTATAGCTATTGGGTCTCAAAACTATTGTGTAGGTTTTCCCATTCATTTTCAAACTTTTTTTATTCAATTTCACAAATTTTTACTTCAGTTTCGTCGCGGGATGTCGGGAATAGGCCAATCTTACTTTCAAATTCGTCTTTCGTCATTCATTTTCAAATAAAGTCGATTCAATATAGTCATTTGGCGTACATTTTCGTCATTAACAATTCAAATTCGTCAGTCGCACTCGCAGCACTCAAATCAGCAGGATCGATTTCGTCTTTTGTCAATCATTTTCGTTGAATTTTCATTCATATTCGTGTCGTATCTCTATCCGGTGTGATTTTTTTTTTCTGTAGCCGTTCACATTTTACGTTCAGGAGTTAAAGGACAAGTCCACCTCCATACATAAGGATTGAGAGAATGCAACCATATTAGTAGAACACATCAGTGAAAGTTTGAGGAAAATTGGACAATCTGTTCAAAGTTACGAATATTTTAAGTATCTGCGCAGTCACTGCTGGAAGAGAAGACTACTACATTGTATGATGTCACATGCGTACAACTCTATAAGGAAAATAAAAAGAGAATTTCTCAAAACTTTACTTTTTGAAGTGCACATTTCTTCGACTTGCTACTGACGTATGTTAAGGGTAATATTATTCCCCCTGCCTTCTGAAAGAGAGAAGTCGAGTGTTCTTTTGTTATGCGAGAAAAATGGAAATATGTTGAATTTTCTTTATTCTTTCTTTATATCGTTGTACTCATGTGACATCACAAGCTATAGTAGTCTTTTCATCCAGCCGTGACTGAGCAGAAACTTCAAGATTTCATAACTTTTGAACGGATTGTCCGATTTTCCCCAAATCTTCACTGATGTGTTCTACTAATATTGCTGCATTCACTCAACCCACATGTCAATGAAGGTGAACTTGTCCTTTAACATACACACAAATGTCCCCCCCCACACACACACACACAGAACCACAGACACAGACACACACACACAAACAATCCGAGTACACACTGATATTTACAAACAGAAGTACCGTCTCGCATACGAAAACACTGAAAAACGATTTTTCTAGGCAAACATGATTAAAGACAAAATATTAAGTGTAGAATTGTTTGCCTGTTTAATGTCAAATGGTTAGGGAATACTGTGTAACGATACAATTTACAAGAGAAAGTAAAAATAAGTCGGATTAAAGTTGGTTCACCCTCAAAATAAAAAAATCGAAAACATCTGGCTAATTTGAATGAAAAAAAAATCATGAAATTGTGTGAACAAAAACGAATTTGATCTTCATATTCTGCGATCCATCAGCGGGAGGGATGATTTTGAAAGACAATATGACGATTTTGAGTGCTATGTCTTGAAAAATGTTTGACGAAAAACGAATTACAATGACGAAATTTAAGTTAGAATGTGCTTTCCACGTGCTTCTCGGGACGAAATTGAATAATAAATCTTTGAAATTGAATGACAAAAGTGCGAAAATGGATGGGAAACCTATAGTATCAGGGAAGGGCAGGTGGAAGAGAATGGACGGTATCAATTCGACATTACTTTTTTTTTAAATAGACGGACCTGACACAAGAGAAATTGTTTGCTTTCAATCTCGTAACATTTTACCATCTGAATGGTACTTCGATACGGCACGAAAATTCAAATGGTGCTTTTTATTTTGATTTTACTGTCATGGGTAACAATTGCCAATTTATCTTATTCAGTTTTATCCTCTTCTTTTTTTTCATATGTTGCAAAAGCCATATGAGTTGAGCCACATCGGCTGATAAAATGGTTGGAATCATTAATTTCTTTGCAGTGTGCATATCCTTTCACGAAAATTGCCATGTCCATTGAGGCATTCACCTTGAGCGTGGGTGAATTCGCTATTTTCTGCACCGTTTTGTTTTCCTATATATGACATGGAGCGTCGAATTGCAATCTCTTTATTAGGTGCCGTATATCCCTGAAAGAGAAAATTGATAATGTATCATGAGCATTTAGAATTCTCTTTATTATTATTGATGATTTTATTCGCTTGGTGTCAGTCACACGCTACCGATCACCTCTCGTTTTTACAGAGCACGCAGTAGTGAATAAGTATATAGCACCTGCTGAAAACTCATGAAATTCATGAGCGTCATCATTCTAATACTGCAATAGTTTTATCCCCATAAAAAATAGATTAGAAGCACACTTGCTGCTCCTAGGTAAAATCATCATAGCAAATACGATCTCATTCCGACAAGATATGCTTTCAATGTACGTAACCATGCACCCTCTCCCCCCCCCCCCCCCCCCCCCCCGGCAGGCTTACAATAAAAAATATTTATTTTGCCTCGATGGACGATGCAGCCATTTCCTGGGGTAGTAAGCCCCCTCATACATTAAAGGGTTGCAAGCATAATCGTAATTGAAGACTGCATCGTGCACTTGTTGCCGAAGTGATATTTGGAAACCAATTTGTAAATCAATTGGGTGCACGACGATGGGATGCCACACCACGGCAGTGGGTAGTAGGTGGTATTCATGCTTTCAGGAATCGTAGTCTGGGTGCCAGAGGCTGAACCTTGTTTTACCGTCCACCCAATGTTTTTTGATGGTTTTACCCTATTTCGGGGTTGCTGAATCCGAATCCGGATGATGCAACTCTTGCATCCTTGAGGGTTTTGAGATATTCAAGATGGCCGCCAAAATGGCCGCCAAAACCGGAAATTCCCACGTATTTCCTTCTAAATGGTGAGATATTGAAAACAAGTGATGGTTTTACCCTATTTCGAGGGTGCTGAATCCGAATCCGGATGATGCAACTCTTGCATCCTTGAGGGTTTTGAGATATTCAAGATAGCTGCCAAAATGGCCGCCAAAACCGAAAATTCCCACGTATTTCTTTCTAAATGGTGTGAAATTAAAAAGAATTGATGATTCTCCCAATTTCGAAGGTGCTGAATCCGAATCTGGATGATGCAACTCTTGCATCCATGGAGTTTTTGAGATATTCAAGATGGCCGCCAAAATGGCCGCCAATTAAAACCGGAAATTCCCATGTATTTCCTTCTAAATGTTGAGAAATTAAAAACAATTGATGGTTTTACCCTATTTCGAGGGTGCTGAATCCGAATCTGGATGATGCAACTCTTGCATCCATGAAGTTTTAGAGATATTCAAGATGGCCGCCTAAATGGCCGCCAATTTAAACCGGAAATTCCCTCGTATTTCCTTCTAAATGTTGAGAAATTAAAAATAATTGATGGTTTTACCCTACTTCGAGGGTGCTGAATCCGAATCTGGATGATGCAACTCTTGCATCCATGAAGTTTTAGAGATATTCAAGATGGCCGCCAAAATGGCCGCCAATTAAAACCGGAAATTCCCCCGTATTTCCTTCTAAAAGGTGAGATGTTGAAAACAATTGATGGTTTTACCCTATTTCGAGGGTGCTGAATCCGAATCTGGATGACGCAACTCTTGCACCCATGAAGTTTTAGAGATATTCAAGATGGCCGCCAAAATGGCCACCAAAACCGAAAATTCCCACATATTTGCGTCTTCTAAATGGTGAGAAATTGAAAACAATTGATTTTTTTACCCTATTTCGAGGGTGCTGAATCAGAATCTAGCTGGTGCAACTCCTGCATTGTTGAAGATTTTGAGATAGTCAATATGGCCGTTAAAATGGCCGCCCAAAACGGAAGTTCCCATGTATTTCCTTCTAAATGGTGACAATTTGAAAGCAATTGGTGGTTTTTATCTTATTTTGAGTGTGCTGAATCCTAAGCTCAGGATACAACTCTTACATCCTTAAGGGTTTTGAGATGATAAAGATGGTCGCCAAAAATGACCGCGAAAAACGGAAATTCATATGTAGACCCCCTATTTCCTTCTAAATTGTGTAAAATATAAAACAGTCAGTGGTTTTACACTATTTTGAGTTTGCTGAATTTGAAGCTCCAGTATATAGCTCTTACTTCCTTGAGGGTTTTGAGATAATAAAGATGGCCGCCAGAATTGCCCCTAAATGGCCCCTACGTGTGGGTAATCGAATGTGTGTACGAACGTGTTGTCCTTGTCATATTTTCCCGGTACACGTGGTTCAGTGAGCAGTGTCCGGGCACTAGCATTGGTATTCTATATTTTTTCCCCAACCGGTGTATCTCAAAATAATTACATGTATATTGTTATAGAATAGTTTATCATTTACTCATTATTTATCTAGCGATCCACGTCCGACAAGCTTTGCTTTCTAGTGGATCACTATTTTCCATAATCGAATTCATTTTCCGCTCTCCCACGAAGTATTTATACAGTGTTTTTCCTAAATATTGTACATGTTATATGTTGTTCTATAATTTGTCTCGTATATATATTACATGAACCTTTTGCAAACGTTTGAACAATATTATTTCATCACATGTATACTTTTTACTATGTTTTTTTTTTTGATTTTCGATGATTGGAAATAAACTATGATTGAATTGAATTAAATTGAATTAAATGGCCGTCAAAAACGAAAATTTCCATGTGAGCCCTATATTATTACCTTCTAAATGGTGTGAAATTGAAAACAAGTGGCGGTTTCACTCTGTTTCGAGGGTGCTGAATTCGAACCTGGTTGATGCAACTTTCGTGTTCTTTTTAAGGGTTTTGAGATGTCCAAGATGACCGCCAAAATAACTGTCAAAAATTGGTGAATTTTAGGCCCTATTCAGCACCCTCGAAACTTGGTTGTTGAAATTCGTCCATTCTTTAGGGTTTTTAGACGTCCAAGATGACAGCCAAAATAAGTGGCAGAAATTCCAATGTCAATATATTTTTTCTTAATGGTAAAATTTTAAAAATAAATTGATGGTCTTACCCTATTTCGAGGGTGCTGAAGGTCTTTGAAGGTTTTCGGACATCTATAAATGTCCTGTATGAACGGAAACTCCTTAACATGTTCTTATACTGAAATGGTGAAGTATTGTGCTTCAACGCGAAGCGGAAGATTAAACCCATGCAGGGTGAAAAGCAATAATTCGTGTTCTAGAATTCAACTCAGTTGAGCGAATTTGTCAAGTCAGCCAAAATTTATTGAAAGTCAAAATGACAGTCACAATGGTATTGTAATATACTGAGATATTCCGATATATCTCAAACGGAACTTTAACACGTACTGGAAAAAAGAAGAAGTGATATTGACATCATACTGAAACGTACAAACGCAAAGAAAGATACGATTGAAAATGTCTTTATGCATAATTGTTATGAAATAATGCTTGTGGTCTCCAATAATATGGCTCCATAGATGTAAAGTTAATCCTTTTCGACTATCAATAGAGTAAAATTAAATTATGGCATGTTGGTATTTGGTGTTGAGACTTGTCTTGTATTCTGACGAGTCTCGCCTCGTATTCTTGTGAAACTTGTCGCATATTCTGATTAGGTCATTGGAAATGGTTGCATCCATGACCACTATAGTAGATATCAATAACGGTAATTTCAAAAGCACTCTGCGCGATTATGATATTCGTAAGTACTGGATTATCAACTATTACCTTCCATGTTGTCGTTTGATTTTTATTTAGTTTTTTTTCCAAGGCGCGTTACCTGTGATTTGTCCGTCCCCTCGTGTGTGTTTGTAATAGATTATATATACATATATACATACATAATGTTACCTCATATTGAAGAAAAAATTGAAGCATAACAATAAAAATGTCCCACTCGTGTCTTCAACAATGTCATCAAGACCACCAATATAAAACAAATAACCAATTTGAGTGTTCATGGATAAAGAGATTAAAACTGTTCATGGATTAAGGCAGGTAATGTTGGGTAATTTCAGTACACTTCTCTACATCACTATCACAATATGATTTAGATGAACATGTCTTGTCCATTATTGTTAGTGTTCAAAACTTATCCATTATATATAGAGGAAACAGTGTAATCTTGCACTTATTCAACCGCATCTGTAGTCTTGAAGGGTTAATTATTGCTGGCACACTTGTATCGTACCAACTCAAAGATATTCAGTAGAGCTGGTTTCACAGTATATACAGCAAGTTCAAACTGTGCCATTGACGAAAACCATCAATTGTTATCAATTTCTCACCATTTATAAGAAGGAAATACATTGGAGTTTCCGTTTCAGCAGCCATTTTGGCGGCCATTTTGACTATCTCGAGGTGCATCATCCAGATTCGGATTCAGCACCCTCGAAATAGAGTAAAACCATCAACTGTTTTCTATTTCTCACCATTTAAAAGCTAATATATAGATATTTCCGGTTTTGATTGGCGCCCACTTTGGCGGCCATCTTGAATATCTCAATACCCTCAAGGATGCAAGGTTTGCATCATCCAGACTCGGATTTAACACCATAGAAATAGGGTAGATCCATCAATTGTTTTCAATTTCTCACCATTCAGAAGGAAATACATAGGAATTTCCAGTTTAAATGGGCGGCCATTTTGACAGCCATTTTGGCGGCCGTCTTGAATATCTCAAAAACTTCATGGATGCATGAGTTGCATCATCCAGATTCGGATTCAGCACCTTCCAAATAGGGAGAATCATCAATTATTTCCAATTTCACACCATTTAGAAGGAAATACGTGGGAATTTTCGGTTTTGGTGGCCATTTTGGCGGCCATCTTGAATATCTCAAAATTCTCAAGGATGCAAGAATTGCATCATCCAGATTCGGATTCAGCACCCTCGAAATAGGGTAAAATCATCAATTGTTTTCAATATCTCACCTTTTAGAAGGAAAGGAAATACGTGGGAATTTCCGGTTTTGGCGGCCATTTTGGCGGCCATTTTGAATATCTCAAAATCCTCAAGGATGCAAGAGTTGCATCATCCAGATTCGGATTCAGCACCCTCGAAATAGGGTAAATCCCTCAATTGTTTTCAATATCTCACCATTTACAAGGAAATACGTGGGAATTTCCGGTTTTGGCGGCCATTTTGGCGGCCATCTTGAATATCTCAAAACCCTCAAGGATGCAAGAGTTGCATCATCCAGATTCGCATTCAGCACCCCCGAAATAGGGTAAAACCATCAAAAAACATTGGGTGGACGGTAAAACAAGGTTAGGCCCAAAAAGTGGCTTTGGCACCCAGACTATCGGTAACATGGTCCCAACCAGCACGACCAGTATAAAAAATCCCCATAGACAACAAACACTTCAGTAGACCCTTCAATCCGTGTCTGTTTTTTTTTTCTTTTCTCTCTTAGATCATATTAAAAAGTAAAATAATAATGATAATGATAATGATAATGGTAATGATAACAATAATAATAACAATATTAAATAAATAGATTTAATGAAAAATATAAAAAGGATATTCGATGAAACAAGCGTTGAAATGTGGAAAAATACAAACTGAGACTATTAAAGAGCCCATTTTAATTAGTGTTTGTTATGTTGTGCTCATGGCTACATGTATTGAAATAATGTCTTTCGATACGAATTTTCTTCAAATTTGTCTGCTTCTGTAAGAAGGAATTTTTAAGATGTCAGCTGCTGATCTACACAATATGTGAAAAAAAGGAACGAGCAAAAATCGGACCCGTCATCTACTGCCATTCGAGCAGCGACACTACCACCAGGCTATCCAATGGTTGCCGGCAGTGACACGATGAACACGATGTACATGTATAATGCATTCCGGGAATGAGCTGGACTTTGTAAAGTATTTCGGGAATTAAAGTACCACGAACTGTCCAAGTTATACCGTGGCATTTTTATCAGATACCATACTCGAGAACTGAATCGCATCGCCATTCGCTCTTTCCGAGAACAATAAGGAGCTGGAATTCCCTGTCGTCAGAAATTATTGCAGCCCCATCTGTGGGAGCATTCCATAACCGACTAACGGTTGATCACAGTGGCTAGTCTTGGTCTTCATATTTGTTATGTGCTTGTAAATAACTGTAAATGAACTGTATCATAATGTAGATAATACAGTTTGCAAGAATCTACAGACCGTCAAAATCGTCAGTAAAACATAAGTTTGTGACTATTCTGCCGCTTATACTGACGGTTCCTCCATGATTGTGCAGTGCATCTGCAATGCTTCGATTCACATTGCTGTGAATTCTGTGTGCTATTGTACCTGTTTTATATTTTATATTTTTATATCCAAGCCGGTGTGCGCTAATTATGGTTTCCGAATGTACCCCAGTGGGCGGGGAATGAAGATAGATTTGATCCCCCCCCCCCCACTATAAAGGGTCTTATAAAACCTATTATAGTATGAGGGAGGGGCAGGTGGAAGAGAAGGGACGGTATTTATTCCACATTTCTTTTTTCTTTTTTATGGACAGACCTGACACAAGAGAAAGTGTCTGTTTTCTTGCTCGGAACATTTTACAACCTAAATGATACTGGATACTGTACACAAATTCAAATGGTGCTTTTATTTTGATTTTATTGTCATGGGTAACAATTGCCAACTTATCTTATTCAGTTTTATCCTCTTTTTTTCTTCACAAGCCATATGAGTTGAGCCACATCGGCTGATAAAGAGGTTGGAATCATTAATTTCTTTGCAGTGTGCATGTCCTTTCACGAGAATTGCCATGTCTACTGAGGCATTCACATTGAGCGTGGGTGAATTCGCTATTGTCTGCACCGTTTTGTTTTCCTTTATATGACATGGAGTGTCGAATTGCAATCTCTTTATCAGGTGTCGCATATCCCTGAAAGAGAAAATTGATAATGTATCATGAACATTTAGAATTCACCATTCGCTTGGTGTCAGTCACGCACTACCGATCACCTCTCGTTTTTACGGAGCACGCAGTAGTGAATAAGTATATAGCACTTGCTGAAAACTCATGAAATTCATGAGCGTCATCATTCTAATACTGCGATAGTTTTATCCCCCTATAAAAAAAAAGAAAATAGATTAGAAGCACACTATTGCTGCTCCTACGTAAAATCATCATAAGAATACGAGCTCATTCCGGCAAGATATGCTTTCAAAATACGTAACCATGCACCCTCCCCCCCGGGAAGTTTACCAAAAAAAAAAAAAAAAACCACACACACAAAAACACACAAAAAACAGAAATGGATGGACGTTGCAGCCATTTCCTGGGGTAGTAAGCCCCGTCATATATATATATATATATATATATATATATATATATATATATATATATACATAAAGGGTTGGAGGCATTGATATTGGAGACTGCATCGTGCACTTGTTGCCGAAGTGATCTTTGAAAAACAATTTGTAAATCAATTGGGTGCACGAAGATGGGATGCCACCACGGCAGTCGGTAGTAGGTGGTATTCATGCTTTCAGGAATCGGTAACATGGTCCCAACCAGCACGACCAGTTTAAAAAATCCCCAAACACAACAAACACTTCAGTAGACCCTTCAATCCGTGTCTGGTTTTTTTCTCTCTTAGATCATGTTAAAAAGTAAAATAATAATGATAATAACAATAATAATGAATAAATATATCTTAAAAAATGAAAACGAAAACAAAAAGCATATTCAATAACACAAACGTTCAAATGTGGAAAAATGCAAAATGAGACTACAAAAGAGCGCATTAGTATTTGTTATTTTGTGCTCATGGTTACATGTATTGAAACAATGTCTTTCGATATGAATTTTCTTCAATTTTGTCTACTTCTGTACAAATGGATTTTTCTAAGATGCCAGCTTCTGATCTACACAATATGTGAAAAAGGGAACGAGCAAAAATCGGACCTGTCATCTACTGCCATTCGAGCAGCGACACCACCACCAGGCTATCCACTGGTTGCCGGCAGTGACACGATGAACTTGGTGTATAATGCGTTCCGGGAATGAGCTGGACTTTGTAAAGTATTTCGGGAATGAAAGTACCACGAACTGTTCAGGTTGTACCGTGGCCGGAAGAGTGTTCCTTTCTCTATACCTACGGTACAGTGCAGGTGAGTGTGACAAGTGGTGACTGGTTGTTAGATTTGTGGTATTATAAGTGTACTGTAAGGAATGTGCGAAGCTGGTATACGGAACTGTGATGGTGGAGCTGGTCGTATTTTTTTTTTCACAAGAAACAAAAGTGAATTTCCGTTTTAAAAGATTTTGACATTCGATCTTTAGGCCTGACCTGAAGGAGAGCGAGATTGTTACATTGATTGACTTCAGACTAGGCACTTTCTAAATTCCAAAACTCATTTCATAGCAAAAAAAAAAGAAGAAGAAGAAGAAGAAGAAGAAGAAGAAGAAGAAGAAGAAAGGAAATGTTTGGGAGAATTTCAGAATTTACAGATTCGCACTGTCACAATATCGAGGATGTACCTCCCTCCCCTCTCTGCCACCTCTCTCTCTCTCTCTCTCTCTCTCTCTCTCTCTCTCTCTCTCTTCTATCACTCTCATGTAGGGACATATTGTTGAAATAGAAATTATTCAAAACAATTAATCTGACAAAGTGGCTCGTTGCAATTTTGATGGAGCTCGCCAAAAATATACATTATTTTCTTTTCAGAAAGTAACTACAACAATAAAGAGGGCAAATTTTGTGTACAAATGCGTCATTGATGCCCTTGACGGTACTAGAAATGAATTCAGTCGTGTTATTTGTGTTTTGTCGTTCTACTCAATCAATTAGAAAAGCTTTGTGGGAGCGCAGACCTCCGCCAAGCAGCTACTTTCCACCAATGATCTTGCTGGTGATTTCCACCCATTCTACATTATAAAAAAATGAACTTATGATACCATAATTCTTATATCTGCATTACATCGATATTTTAAAAAACGACCCTGAGACAAATTATAACAAGGCTTTCTCTTTATTGTTCACCCGACCCGTTCATAGGTTGAATCACCACATTAATGACAGTCAACGTTCCAGAGATACTTGCTATAATAGCACAGTAAGAACTGAATTGGTCCATCGCCTAGAAACCCATAAAAATTGAAAGTCTCGTCGAGTAAAAACCATAGTGTAGCAATTTGAGATACATGAATTATCATGCGCTCCCAGGTATCATCAGATAAATTACTCAGCGATATATACAGTGGATTAATATGGAATAATTATTCTAATACAAAATAGAAAGCCCCAAAGAACTGATCATGTGTTCAAAGTAAGTGCTAGATCTTTTATTATTGATTTATATGCTATTCATTAATGCACATTACTAGTATACAAATAATGACTGCTATGAGGGGCACAGTTAAAATTATGGGCCCAAGGTGATGTGAAAACCATAACTATGCCCGAAGCGAAGCTGAGGGCATTGTTATGGTTTTCACATCACCGACGGCCAACATAATTTTAACTGTGCCCCGAATATCAAGCTGTCATTGTCTGTTTTGTATACCGAAAATATAGATTCCGAAATATAGATACCGTAGCATTCGTAATCAACGCTGATCGACAGCGCGGCGGTCGTATCATTGATGCGTACATGTGATCTATGTGTACGGGGCCGGGGTTGCGACTGTCTGTCTCCCAACGTATTTACAGGGCACAGTAAATCAACTGTGCCCCGGGCACAGTAACTCATGACGTCATTTTGATCAACAAAGGGGCACAGCTATTTTCATGACTCTCCTTTTAACCAATCAGATGAGAGGATTCTCTATATGAGGTAATACTCTATCTACATGTATAGTGAGGTGCCCGCACCTCGTCAGGGACCCGAATACCGTCACCCCGCTTAAAATTGTTTTAAGCGCACTAAGCATAAATTTATGCCCGGGACTGTGTTCAGTACGCTTGAAACTTGGCAGGGCTACCACAACCAAGCAAATTGTGGTGAAAACCGAACAGTTTTTCGCGAAAATCTGAAATTTTAATCGGAATACGTGTTATATGTATCACCACTGTCCCCGCACGCATCCTTTACGTGTACGTCTATATGAGCATCACGGTCACCCGCACACGTCTTTTAAGTGCTTTGTCTATGGAAGCGCGGGTGACGTGTTAACTTTTTCTCATCGTTCGCGTTTGACGACGAGAGCTGCAAATTTTCAATATCGATCAGTGAACTTGTGATTCCATTGGAATTTTCAGCATTTTTCCTGTATGTAAGTTGATAATAATACAGTCTGCAAGAATCTTCAGCTTACTGAAGGAGGCAGACTTAATCAGAAGAAGAAGAAGACAGACAGACAGACAAACAAACAAACATGAAAACATAACCTCCTCCCTTAGGTAATGTAGGGAATTTTGACAGAGGGGGAAACGGTGTAGTGGTAGCAATGTCAGCTCCTACGAACGAGAAACCTCTCAATGGCGTGATGAAAAAATGACATGACCAGAGCCCTATATCATGAGATATGGAATCAACTCTTGCTGGAATGTCAATTGTCATGGTAACGACAAGAATCAAAGTTGCTGATTGGCTGTTGCTATTAAAAACTTGTCATTCCAGCAAGAATTGCTACCATAACATCTTTTATGAAATTGGACCAAGACCAAGATGTCATCTCTTCTGCTCCTCTCAGGATGACTTTTACCGTTGTTATATTGAAGCAGTATTGAAGTAATATCATTGGAAAGTTTCGATGCCGTCATTGCTTGAGAAGAAGACAACTTATAATGTCATGCCTAAGCAGCAATGTAAAATACACTCAGCAAAAAAAGAAGAAGAAAGTAAACACTTTTTCAAGTTCATTTCTCATGGAATATTACTTTGATAAAATTCAGTGTATCATAGAACATATTGAAGATAATTTGATTGGCTATGAAAGTAGTAGCTTAGTACGAAGTGATATTGTACGTATGAGTGAACTCATTTGGTTGTTTTTTCCTCAAACGCACAAGTAAATATTGCAGAATTTGATATTTTGTCAATCATTTGACAATGCTCTTCAAGATAGCAAAACACCAATTTAGCATAATAAGACGCATGAATGAAACAGCAAAAATAAGTTTTCATTCTTTTGAGTATATCCTTATGTCCCCTAACAAAAACAAAGTGGAAAACTAATGGGGCAAATAAGAATTTTTTTGTCAACTTGAACTTAAAATGAGATTGGGAGTATTAAGCCGCAAAGGTGATAAAATGAGCAGTATTTCTTTATTTAATTCTTTTGATTTACAGGTATACGAATTCAAGAATTCATGTGACAAATTCGAGAACCAAATACTATTTTTAATTTTCCTACGAAATTTGAAATAACATTTAAAAGATCTTCTATTTTTGATGATATTGGTTCTTCTCTAATGAGTATCATCATTATTAATATCATTATTATTGTTACTACAATCATCGTTATTGTTTATTTGACTATACAATTGCTATATACCGCACAATGTCATGTCATTTGAATTTGAATTTGATTGAAGATTCTTAATTTTTCCTTATTGCTTTAGTCTTTTGTTATCTTCATTGGCTACAGAGACATCATAGTGATCATAGAATTATTTTTGCAAATTAATTCGTGTGTGTTAATGTGTTTAATTTGTCGTTTGTTCTCATTGTTATATGGAAACACACTAACGTTTCGATGAAAACTTTTCACTTTTGTACCTTGGAAGAGAAAAACTAATGTGTTCAGGCATGCGTAAATTCACCCTCTTTATTGCTCTATAAGGCTGATAGCCAATAAAATTACCTTAAACATGGTATACAAAACATTAATATTTAGCCAAACATTTCATGAATAATAAGAACTTTAAAAAGTTCGCCAATAACGGCGTGAAACATTAAAGGTTCATGACTTTTGAATGGATTGTCCAATCTTGTCTAATGACGAGTAATGATTCAAGGTTTTCAAAACGATAACGTATGGATAATGTTAGTCTAGACTCTTTTTACGCGTAGCCTTCATTCAGTGTACTCGACAAACCGTATGAGGGCGTGACACCCGAGGATTGCGATACTCCGAGAACTGCGATACCCGAGATGGGCGCGCAGTCCACAGAACTCTAGAGTTCTGTGGCGCAGTCTCACGATTATCGCAATCAGAAATTTGCGCCCTCTCTTGGTTTCTCGCACCAAGGAAAAGGGGACAGATGCCAGACTGGGATAATGTCTGCTAATCGGTTCAATTTGATTGATTATATAAGCTACGAATTATGTGAATACTCGTCCTTACCAACATCTTACCTTCGAACAGTTTCTAATATAAAGCTTCCGTATTCCAACCCTAATCCAACTCTTTTGATATGTTGTATAGCAATGGTATGAATACAAAAGTATGTTTTCTTTCCCTGTTTATCTTTCACTTGTCAATGCTAGTCACTGTATCAAATTAAAACAAGTGGAAGTTTATCTTCAAGACACCACACACCGAGTTAGGACCATGTTTCTGGATTTCATCTTCTTTTTGCATTACTTTGGCTGTTTTCTTTTGTTTGGGGGTTTGATTTTCTTGTTTTGATTTTTGTTGGGTTTTTTTTTCTTGTCTCCTTTATTTGATTTTTTTCTTATTTGTTCTTTTCTTTTTATCATTTTATTCTTAGGTTTCTTTCTATGTTTTGTTTTGTTACTTGCATTTTAGATATTTTGAAACTGTTGATTACAGTAGTGGTCATCATTTAACCTGTGTTCCCCTGCAGCAAACCAAAACGTGCCCGAAATCCTCTTTAGAATAGCCTTAAAAGGCCAATGTTTGTATATTTTGTTTGTTTTATTTGGTTTTGTTTGTTGGATTACTTTGGTTTGGGGTGTTTCTTCTGTAGGGCTTTGAAGGTTGCAAGAAACAGTAAACACGTTCGACATTTGAATTTACCACTGCCTTTGATCCATTTCCACAAGACACTTGTAAACCTGAAGTGACAATACAGAATGGATACATGAAAACGAGGTGCGTTTATTCAATCAATGAATATATTATGTACATAATTACAACGCTCTATAGTCACCTGATGTATTCATATTATGTAATAAGAAGAAAAAGCACTGCATTGCAAGTATTACACTGCAATACAATATCCTCGAAAGGTTGTTGACTCGTATAATTATTATCATCCATTCCGTTTGTCCTAAACGCTGTAGAATTGTTGTGCATCATGGAGCAGATGGCGCTGTACTGATTACTGATTCTCTCAGCTTGAATGTCATTTCATATCCAGTAATACCACGCCAGAACTCGACGTGTTTGAAGGCACACACCTACACACACACACACGCACACACACGCGCACACATGCACACACACACGCACACACACACGCACACACACACACACCATCACACACACACACCATCACACACACACACACACACACACACACACCCTCACACAAACAGCATGAGTCCACTATACCTATGATTCACTCATCATGTTTTGTAGACGCAGAAATATAATTCAAATTCAGACTTTATTTTCTTCTTTTTTTCAACAGAATGTAAAAAGAAATAAGAAAAATCTGACATACGTGTCGTTGAGAATTGACATAGCCAGCCTGGGATGAAAATATGCTCTTGTCTACATGATCGGTACCCAAAAAAAAATGCAATCATATTTATACACTCTGTGAAAAAAAAAAGAAAAAAAGTGGAGTTGCCCACTCAAAAAGCTATGCTTGTATTATGTGGGTACCAGGGAACAGAAAATAGGGAGAAGAGAGAGAGAGAGAAAAAAAAAAACAATACCTAAATCAGTTTGATGGATACACCAAGGTCCAATCATGAATATGATTATTAGATATATTGGAAAGTATAAAGATAAACACCAGCAAGACTTATTTATTTAAGTGGGCATGTATGGTTGTCATGATTATGGACATGCGGTTGTGTATACATTGTACTTAAACTTTCTAGACAATATCAGCCCTGTTCTACCTATATTTAATTTGTCAGAAAATAGAAGGAAGAGAAGCAATGGAAGAACACAAAGGAAAAGACGCCTTAAAAAGTGACAAGAACAAGAAGAAATTGATGATAATGCCGAATGAGTCTGCACTGCTCATCCGCCATTTGATCATGTTATCATCGCCGATATCTTACATGAACGAGTAAAGATGTTAAACGGGAGGAAACGTGCAAAGATGGTTATAAAAGGAAAACAAAAAAAAAGAAACAAAAGCAAGAATTAAACAAAGCAGTAATGATGAAAGAGGACGAACAGAAGGAAACATGCACAGAGGAAGGCTGGTTTCCCGGGATACTTCAGACAGTCAATCTTGGATCTGTGTCATTAAAAATGGGCACGCGAATGAAAACACGCTTTCGCATTGGTTGATAAAGAGGATGATGTCTGTTGTGCGGCTCAATCCGCATAATTGTAAGACTAGATCATTAAATGTAATGTTATTATGTAAGATTTAAAGAAGCACCCAGTCTACTCTCGTGCACACAGTCAGTCCATAGGTTTGTACATTATAACTGCTATGCGTAATCAGTTCTATGCATTCAGCTTAAAGGAGAAATTGCATGCTCACAATTACCTTGTTATGAAGACACGACAACTTGAGGAAACAATTTGTGTCTCAAGTACATCTTAGCCTATTTAACTGCATGCATGCTTACTGCTGACATTGCTTATCTACACAATATCTCCCGAATCTGGATCCAGAGTTTATGTGAATATTATGAAGACCTGAATATAAAAACGACCCAAGTCCAATTTTTGGCCAGTTCAGTCTGACATGGAAAATGAATGAATGAAATCTTGTATGAAATGTAAAAATGACCCAAGTCCAGGACTTGGGTCATTTTTTACATTCATATCATAGCGCCCTCTCTCATCATTCCTTGTCCAGGCCTATTCTTTTATACACACAATGAACATGACTTGCTGGACAGTGATGAGGGGTTAGGTTGGGAAAAACAAAGGAATGAGTTAGAATGGAAGTAGAATAAGAGCAAATGGCTTTAGAGCAATAAGGGAAAGGTACAAAAATTGCAAAAGAACCAGATTCCTGCCAATTGAATATCATTAAATCATTGGAGAATCATGTGGAGTAGTTCATGTTTTCAATGCGCATGTTACTATAATAGGCCTATGTATGGTCTGAATTTACGAGTGACTAGAAATGTGGCAATCAAGCCATTTTAGAAGATGGAGAAACTAGTGAAATGACAGAATTTTTACCTTACCTTTGAAGAAATGGCAAAAAAAAAAAGATTCAGAGAATTAATGTCTGGTAATACATGTGTGTATGAAACTTTATGAAGATACCTTCCTACACTGCAGAGACACGGTCGAGGAAAATTGTAACATTTTACAATTTAAACTTGACCAGTGACCTTTGACCGTCGACCTTGGGTATCTGCAAACATACGTTGATGAGGAGAGCTTTATTAACTTATTAATGCACGTGCAAAGTTTTAATTGGGTACACCTAGCGGTTCCTTAGTTACATCGTCCCACATATAATTGCTTATAAGAGACAGATGGAAGACATTTCCCCGCATTTGTGTTTAACACATGCACACACTGTATGCAAATTGTACCTCCATGTACACACACAGACATGAACACACACAGATACACACACATGATGATTTAGTAAAGTGATTAGGGACATTATGCTATGGTAAACAACTACATTTTTGTAGGCCATATGGACTAAAAGCTGAAAAAAATGTAACAAAACTCTCTTATCTATAGCTTTTACCATACCATTGATATAGCAGCTTATCCTGTACGATTCAAACGACCCAAGTCCATCAAACAAAATGACCTCTCCACAATGAATGTAAATCTTAATTAAGATAATAATACATGTATTATTTTGTATCATGTTGCCTTCCCATCATAGTTAAATTGAATTTTATTGGACAAACAGAAAAGATATGATTTTTTTTAAGTTTACTCGAAATGACATCCCATGGACTTGGGTCGTTGTTGTATTCAGATACTTACCATACATACACACACATACATATATGTATATATCTAATCTATTGATTTTTATATATGTGAATATTTATTTATTTCAATTCATTTATTTATTCATTCATTGTATCATGTATGTATTCCACCCTAAACCTTATACATATACGCCAACACGCATCAAGTACAAATACACGTATACGAATTCCGCATGACTCTCCCATCGATCCCCTGTTAATCTTTCACATTGACTGTTTTAGCTCGGATTTGATGGTGTATCTCTCTGGACAATTAAACTTCCAAAATGATCCATCGAGAAAGGGTAATCATCTTTCCACCCCGTTACAACTATTCTAATCCGCTAGAATAACGACCAAGATTACGATAATGATGCTCCCAATTCTTTGATGTACCCTGTGTCAGT